>NW_020526157.1:0-74104 GCF_003368295.1 Carassius auratus
TTCCTTTGTTCTCGCGAGAGGTGGACAGCAGCGCCCCCTCCTTGTTCTAATGCGGAGAGGAAGCCTTTTCAAATACACATACATTTCAATATCGCTACTGAATATATATCCATACGTCTTTTTTTCTCCAAAGAATAATTTGTGCACATGGTGTGGATATTAAATTCGCGTATTTATCAGGCGTAACACGTACGACTCACCAAAGCGAAAGAAAACGGCAGGATAAATCCTAAAAAGAAGCGAAGCGGCCTGTTTTTGTTCCTGAGGCGCAGCTAACTCACGGAGCTTTGTTACACCCGAGCTGAAATTACTTCGCCAGCATGCACGGTGAATATCTGGTAGCCTAACCCACTGGAAGATTTGATGCACAAAAGCGGCCTGTTTTCTGTATTTGCAGCGGCGGCGGCGCTATGAAGAGCGGCGGACAATAACAGAGTGACGGTGCTTGTGTGCTGCTGCTGCTGCTATGATGATCTGAGGCTGATCGCGTATATGCACGACAAGAATAATAAACACCTATGGAATAGTGCTGCAAATAAGGACTGCGTTCATACAAGACAAGACGAGGAGTTCGTTTGTGCTCTGTTTGAATTTGGTAGTAATTGGAGGCCCGGTGGGGTGAAGAGCGCCACCAGTGTGTTGTTGAATATAAAAAAGAATGCAAGCAATAGTGCAAATGCATCACTGAATGTGTTTTCAAACGGATCACCGTGGATGTGCTTTCATCCGATGACGACGATGATGGTCTGGCCGTATTTCGTGCCGTGGAAGAGGGGCAAACGTTAAGATGGAGTGGTTTTAATGCATACGATGTAAAGACAAGCATATCTGCTGAAATCTCCCTTGCATTTCACACTCGACGGATTTTCACGCTCAGGTTCATCGACATTGATGATACGTGGGCTGCCGGCGGGACTGAAGCCTTGTACTGTCGCTCCTTCTCTTTTTTTTCCTCCCCGAACTGGATCTCTAGCTCGACACTGCTGAGATGAACCCGGTGAATGCGACCACTCTCTACGTGTCAGCTTGTCGGTCGGTGCTGCAGTGCGATCCCAGGGACCCCCAGGCTTTGGCGGAAATCTATAAGCTCTTGCCTTTTTTCAGACAGTCTCTCGCCTGCCTTGTGTGTGGTGAGAGCCCGTTTATTCTGCTTCATCACTGCATGCTTGCATGATCACTTCTGCTTGATCACTGCACGCTTAGAGCTGCTCTCAGAGCTACACCGACCATGACACACCCCCATTCAGTCCACAAATTCCTGACCTACAATGACAACTGGAGCCTGGGCATTTAGACACACAGCCGTGCATGCAGACTCTGTGTTTATAGATGCATGGCGATTGAATAGTAATGGCTTGCCTGCTCATTCAGATAAAACCGGTAGCTTGAGACAAATTGCCCAGTTACCCAGATTCTGTCTTTACATACAACAAATATTTCATATAAATATAGTATATATAATAATTATATATTTATTTATAAATGTGTATATTAGAAATACATTCAAAGAAACATAATTGGTCCGGCATGCAAATCATTATATATATATAATTTTCCAGTAATGCATGAATTTCATGTCATAATTGTTTTATAATTAGCTAGGAATGCACTTTGATTGCAAGTAATAAATTGATCGGTCAATAGGTGTGGGATGCCTGATTGCAATCTCCTTTTGCTAATCTGGCTGTTTATAATCCACGCATATTTTGTAGTCACAACAGTAATTGTTTAATATTTATATTAAGCATTGCATGCTTACGTAATGTTCATGTATTTAGAAACACAATCCATTTGAGATCCCTGCTAACCATATGCTGAGCATGTAATATGATCGACATCATGCAAGATCACATGACCCTCTGATGTCAGCACACATGCAGGGCTTTTTATTGAATATTACAGAACCGTGTCTTGTTTAGATATAATGTAGTGCTTGTATTGCATTGCTCATGAGCCACAAAACCGATTAGAATGATCATTGCTTAATTAGCATGTAGCTGTTTGGTTATAATACCTTTTCTCTTGATTCATGGCCTAAACATGGTTTCTTTCTTTATTCAGGCAATTTGCTACAAGATCCAATCGCCCCTACCAACTCATCGTGCCAGCACTATGTCTGTAAATCATGTAAAGGTAAAAAGATGATGATGAAACCCTCGTGCAGCTGGTGTAAAGACTATGAGCAGTTTGAAGAGAATAAGCAGCTCTGCATCTTGGTGGACTGCTACAGAAAACTCTGCGAGTACATCGCAGACTCTCCTCTCGCCCAACACATTTCAAGTACTGTGGGAGGGTCCCCAGACATCTTGGCTCTCTTGAATGAGGGTCTCTCATTGGACAACAGACTGGGGGAGGAGTCACTCTCCCTGAGCTTGACAAACAAGTCCCCTACACCCTCAACCTCAGAAACGCTTCACAGTGAGGGACAGTCCCCATCGACAGAAATCAAGCAGCAAGACCTCAGTCCTCTAGGGGTGAATGGTCTCCAGGACTGCAATGGCTTGACCAACGTGGAGGAGTTGACTGCCAGTTTACCTTCACTAGAGGCCAGTGTTCCAGACGCGGAAAGCGGGGGCGATGCAGTGAAACAAGAGAAGTTTCACAAATGAGATCCCTGTGTGCGAGGCAGTGGCAGCTGCTGGCGAGGACCTTTGCACCAGCACCATGGACATTTGTGGCTTTGGCGAGGATATTAAACATGATGGCGGGACTCTCCTCTTGAGTGTAGAGGAAGTGCTCAGGACTCTAGAACCAGACCACGTCGCCCAGGATGAGTGCCCTGCGATATTGCAGTCGACTCTCGAACCTTCGGCGAACATGAAAGGACCATTTGTATCGATCGACTCTGCTCGGCAGCTTTCCTCTCTCCCGCAACACTCGCAGGAGGTTCTTTTGCCCCAGCACCCAATCTCCCAAAAGAATCCACAACATTTGGGAATATCCTGTTCCGCGGTGACGCCCAGAATGCCACGGTCCAACCGGAAGCGGTCGCGGTCGGAAAGCGACAGCGAGAAGATTCAACCCGTACCCATTTCCACTTTCGTCTGCGGCCCAACGTTGGGCGCTTCCACCCCCGTTCCAGTCAAGTGCGAACCTAAATCTCCCACTCAGACTATCCCTCACATGGCGGCGGTGCCCAACGGTGGTGGCCTTTCTAAAGTGGGCAAGGCGTTACTGGTGCCTGCGAAAACTGTCAAAAAGACCATTGACAACCATGGACCCAAAAAGGCATACACTAAGTCCAAACAGGGCACTCCAAAGTCGAAGGAAAAGACGAAAGAACGGATTCTGACTAACACCCTCATTCCCGGGAGCCCCACGAAAGTGGTGTACAAAAAGGCGCAGGAGAAAAAGGGCTGCAAGTGCGGCAGAGCAACTCAAAACCCAAGTGTTCTTACATGCCGTGGACAGCGATGCCCCTGTTACTCCAACCGCAAAGCCTGTCTGGACTGCATATGCAGGGGTTGCCAGAACTCCTACATGGCCAATGGCGAAAAGAAGCTGGAGGCCTTCGCGGTGCCAGAGAAGGCGCTCGAGCAGACAAGACTCACTCTAGGCATCAACGTCACCAGCATCGCAGTGCGGAACGCCACCGGTAGCGGAGCCGGCGGGATGCTTAACGTCTCCACGGCGGCTGGCTCACCTGTGGCCTCCTTCTTGGCTACGGGGCCACACGAAGACAAAGGATTCGATGAACCATTGGACATGAGGTTTGACTGAGTACCAGATGATTCTCCTTTAACATCACCCTGTATTCCAAACCGGCTTGCTTTCAGTGTGATGGCACTGTACCGAGGGGCTGATGCCAGCAGAGTCCGCGATAAGGCAGCTACTGTGATCCTGTTCCAGTTCACACGATCAATTAAACTAGTTATTGCTGAAGCTCGTGCCTTTAAATCATTTGTACTATTCGTTTTGGTTTTCTTGCACACCTTTAGGAGGAGATACTGTAAGTCGAGAGTATCTTTTGGGAAAGGTCCTCTTTTTTTTTTTTTTTTTACATTCAAGTACAAGTGATCTATAAGGCATGGTCTTTGGCAAGATATACCTGACCTCATTGTTGTGGGTCACGCTATGTGCATATGTGGAAGATTTTCAATTGTAGGTTAGGGGATGAGACATGTTAAATGAGTGGTACCCTACAGCATCAGTAGAGACTGGTATTTATAAACCGTTTTTGTACACAGACTTAAGGAATTCGATTTAAAAAGTACATTTTATGATATATTTTGTAAGTTGCATTAACAACATTTGCAGTATTTATTGGGTATCACTTAACATAGATTACGGTCCACCCAGGGCATCAGCTGGATACCATTTCTACAGATGCAATTCACACAGATGCAGTATGTACGGTTTTCTGTCTAAATTATGTTGTTGTCCTGATTGTGCTAGTTTTTGCTGTCTCAAACTGTTTTTTTTTTCCTTGGGGCATTTAAATACCTGTAATATAAATGTAACATATTTCCACAAAAAAAGACAAATCCTAACATGACTCTTGTCTTTCATTTCAAAAATCGCTTTATCTTAGAAGTTGCATTGTTTGTTCGTTTTTTTTTTTTTCTGAAGGTGATTTTATAAACCTTTTTGACAAGTTTAGAAAGGTTGTTTAAATGATTAATGTATTAATTAGTGTGACTGTATATCCAGACTTGAATGCAAATGGAATAAGCTAAACACAGCCGCACAGACATGTGATGTTAAACAATGGGTGCTGCAAATAATTACAAGAGTGTATTACAATTACAACAAGACATTGCAATGAAACATATGTTGTCCATATGTGAGTGCATAACTTGTATGGCTGTACATGAGTGAACTGTACGTGTCCAATGTGTTTTTCTTGGCTAAATCAACCAGAAGTAACATGAAGGTGGGTATAGCTTGTGGAGGTGGCTTTTTTTACAGGGCTAACATAATTTATAAGCATGCGATTTTAATGAGGTATTTCATTAATATTCCAGCTCAGGATAAATATAGCATAGGTAGGCACTATTGGGAACGTGGGAAAATCCATATATATTGCGTTTGTTTTCAATTGGAGCATCTTTGTCTACAGTAACCATATATACTGCACCTAAAACATCAGATGTTAAAAATATAACTATTAATTGGTCAAGTTCCAAAGAACACTAGATGGTTAGCTGGAGTCATAATCCATAGGGTGCAGTAATGTTCTGGACTTTTGCCCAGAATTGTATTTTCAGCATTTACCACAAGTGGGCAGATTACAGACAAAAATAATTTGCTATTTTGCTATGCACCTCAGCAATTTGCATATTCATAACCTCTTTGTTTATAGGCAATCAAATCAATCTTTCTACAAATGTATTTAAAATGAGAGCCAAATCAAAGAAATAAAATAGCCATAATGCAAAAAAATGTAAAAGTTCCAGTGGATAGCAAATATTTTATATGTAAGAATAATCACCTAATATATTGTCACAGTTTAGATATTGTGTGTGTTTGTGTATACATACATTCATATTTAAAGACAATATAACTATACTAATATTGTTGTAACATTTTTTTTTTTTGTATTCATTTTTATTTCTATTAACTTATCTCTGACTGTTACAACAATATTGAAGTAATATAGTTATATTATATGGTCTTAAAAATGTATAATGAATCACCCAATAATTGCTTTACCAACATACTGTATAGTGTCCATATTTAATATGAGGAATTATGGTCTGGGTAAGAAAGTATACGGAAAGGAAGAACACGGTGTACTGTAACGTACATAGTTACTTTGAACTGAGTCAGTCAGTTTCAGGATAAATGTTATAAAATTAACCAACACTACAAAGAACAAACCAAAAATGCAGAAATCCTCAGTATATGTTCAGCATTGGTAAAAGTATATACAACAGATAGTATGTACAAGACGATTTAAAATTTTACAACGTCACAGTGATTTTCACATTTAGCTAATGTACAAGATTTATGCTTAAGGAATGAATTATGATAGAAAAAGAACTCGCAATACAAACACAATTATAGTGCTTATGCTGACAATCGTGTCAATAATACAATCAAGGCATGATTTAGAAGTCTCTCCAACCGCATTTCTACATCCTAATATGCAGTTAGTCTTTAAAAAAAATGTGAGAAAGGCAATGCAATCACAAGTCCAAAGAGGACAGAAGCACACAGGAAAAGCCTGCAGCTCTTCCACAGGTGTGAAAGTCTTGCTTAAAGTCGCGCCTTCCTTTTTCCTGCCCGGACAGACGCGTCGTGTCCAAACAACTCGCTTCCAAAATGTCCTGGCAAGCCCCTCGCTTTCTGTCGCCCCTCCAGGGCAGACGTGCTGGATTTGAGCTTCAACACGTTTCACCAAGGAGTTGATTTACGATCGGATCCGTCGACCGAATGTAAAAAAAGCACCAAATATTTGCCCCTTTCCGAGCTCTCATCAATCAAGGTTAACTGTTTTGGCAAGAGACGGAGCACTTCGGCAGGCGCGTCCAAATGTTTTAAGGCGCTTGGCGGCCGTTCAGATAAAGCTCAGGTAGAAATACCGTGCAAGCCGAGTCTTGTTGCTCATCTTGGAGCTCAAAACAAAGCGTGAGCTGCTCTGTTTTCTAGTTGTGCATCACTAGCTGACCAAAAACGCTCCGAAGAAGCTTGACTTCTCGTCCATGTCGATGGTGCTTACGTTGCTGACCGTCACAAACACCCTGTCGCCTCCTCCAAGCTGAAAAAGCCCCGCTTGGTAGATGGAATACAGGCCGTATTCTGTGTCACGTGACCAGCAGGTCGTCCGGGCGTTCTTCATTAGCAGGATTGGCACCGGATACGAACTGACTTTTTTATAAACATACTGCAACATCGGTTTCCCCCAAACCGATTCGCCCAACGTCCTGTCCTCTTCCTCACGGTCGCTTTCGTCTTCCTCAATAAGCATATGTCGGAAGTAAGTTTGGGAGTAGATGTAATAAAGCCCGGCCTGCGGCAACACCAGTTCTCCGTCACTTAACTCCACGTTCTGGAGGAAAGCCAGACCTTTTTCAGACTCCCACGACTGAATCTTCTGGCCATACACCTTCCTGTTTGGTTGACCTGCATTGTTAAGCCAAAGAGAAGGATCATGGGTCGGGTTTGACAGAAAAGCTGCATTGTTTCAGCATTTGGCAGACGAACAGAACGGAGTGCTTGTTTCAAAGACTCATCTCGTTTTGTTTAGGGCAAGTAGCCACAGAGATATGATGAAACAGTTTTTTTTAAAAGAGTAAAACGTCCTCTGACCTACATTAAAGGTTTATGGGCTTTCTTTGAAGGAAGCTAACATCAAAATGCAATGTTTATTTGCAGGAATGCAAAGCTGTTTTTGCATAGCTCAGTGGTTTTCCAGTCTGGCTGCATATCTTAGTGTACTTAAAAGGTGAATGTGGACTATGATCCAAAGATAAACTAGTAGTTGCTGTTGTTGTAATAAATCAGGACAAAAACAGAAACTGAAAAGAGCTGCAGAAGTCAAACTTTACCAAATTCCAGCAACTAATAAACAAAGCTTAAATATTTTTTTTTTAGGAATAAGACATACCTCCTCCATCTTTTTCTGGTATATAGCTCCCAGTCACATGTGCTGCAATCTTAGGCCGAGGGGAATCGTCTTGATCTTGGATCACCAAAGAGGGAAGTACACGTGAGACTTCGTCTGTTAAAAGCCATAAGGTTTGTTCACTCGTAGTTTGTCTTCACATAAAATAAAATATGAATGTGCTGTGAAATACCTTTGACAGCAGATGAAATTTCTTTTTGGTAACGACTTGACATTGACTGTTAAAGGAAATTAAGAAATAGCATTTAAAAAAGATTCAATTTCAGGTTTCACAATGAGTGTTGTGCCTAGACCAATCATAGAGATTCAGCATAGAGATTCTAAGGAATTCTCCTAATCTGGGTTTCCTCAAGCTTAAAGGAAATTCCTCTATTAATTCAAAAAAGGAAAAACAATCCAAGTCATAAATGGACTCATTGTCTACACCCTGGCCAGCTTTATGATTCAAGACCCCACTCTGAAGCGGATACCTTTTCAATCAAAAAGTGGAGCTGTTGAGTGACCTGCCAGCAGGGGTCGTCCTTTCCTTCCGCCGCGTTCAATTCCTGAGCCTTTATTGTTCTGAGGTTAGCGCGCATCAGACACGACACGCTGCTCTTGGAGAAGGTCTCTTTCATCTGTAAATAAAAAAAAATATATACTATTAAATATTATATATATATATATATTTAATTAAATTAGCTCGGTGACCAAACAAAAAGTAATGATATTACACATACTTATTCTAATTAAATCAAATCTAGGTCCATGACAGTAACAATTTTAATATTTTTTCTCTTTTGTATACATAAAATGCAACAAAAAAATTATA
This sequence comes from Carassius auratus, assembly GCF_003368295.1. Taxonomy (NCBI): domain Eukaryota; kingdom Metazoa; phylum Chordata; class Actinopteri; order Cypriniformes; family Cyprinidae; genus Carassius; species Carassius auratus. The sequence goes on from NW_020526157.1 coordinate 8,379, forward strand.
CTTTTAGAAATTATACATTTATATAATTTTAGTTATCTATTTATACAATGCAAAATCTAATTGACTTTCATTATTATATGATGACTGACTGATTATATTTGCATTCATAAGTCGCAAAAAAGTTAAGACGTTTTTTTATTTATAATCAAAATTGTTTTAAATTGCATGTTTACAAAATGACATTTACTATTATTAATTTTTTTTTAATCGTATAATGTTTTCTTGCATACAATGCTGAAATAATTATATAATATTATAGATGCGTATTTGTAATAAAATGATAAATGCTTAAATCGTGTCATTGTATGTATACACAAAATGTAAAAAATGAAAATAAGACACGGTATGTTCCATTTCTAATGTTATGCATACATAAAATGCACTGTATGCATAGAAATCTGTTCTATGCATACATTGCCCAAATTAATACAATATGTGCTTTTTTTAATTATTTATTATACAATAATAATTATAGAAATATATATTTTGCATACACAAAATGCTGACTTTTTTTCGCAAAAACTGTGCATTGCCATTGATAGTCGTCTGCTGTTGCTTAACTTGTACTTCAGGCTCCACTGAGCGACCTGTTGGCAGCTGTCCACTAAACAAAATGCAGGCAGAAACCTCAGCAAACGAACCGAGAAACGCTTTCAAACCAAAGCAATTCGCTCCAGAGTCTTCGATTTAATGCCATTTCCAGTGTCGCAATATGCACAACAAGGCGATAAGGCACACTTTGCACAAGTTCTGAGGTAACGTGAATAAACACGCTCATGTTAAACGGCGCTTACCGTCGATAAGACGTTGCTGAAGTATATGAACGTTACAGCCACGGCTATTGTTTGCAGGAGAATTGCAGCCAGCAGCAGAAGTCCGATATATTGCATGGTGTGTGAGCTTGTCATGCTGACCGTAGCGTGTGTTACTTCAGCTCGAGACAAAAGCTGGGGCAGAATTCCTTCTCAAGTCTCTACATATGAAAAAACATGGAGGCGGGGCAGCGCTTGACTATCAAGGAAACTAAGTGCAGGTTTTGCTTTCCTGTAAAGATGTGAATGTGTAAAGCCTCTTTCGTTTTTGCTTTTATGTTCAGTTCGATCATAATATGTAAGAATTACTTGTAAAAAGTTACGTAGCTTAGCCTTTGTCTCATAAAATCGTTGGTGTCCTGCTGGAAAATCTCGTTTAAAGTCATAACTCACTCAAAATTGAATTCTGTTAGGCTATCATTTTCCCCAGTTTTTCCTAACCCCTATGGCTTTCCTCATTCCATGCATGGAACACAGATGGAGATGTTTGACGGAATGACAGTTTAATCGCTGTTCACTTTTATTGTTTCAGAAAGAAACATCTGAAGTGAAAAGTCTCTGTTTGAGTTCCACTGAAGACAGATGGATGTAAAACAACATGAGGCCGAGGAAACTGTGGTAGTATTTTTATTTCTGAGCGAACTGTTCCTTTAACCAAACTTTATCACATATGATGAATTAATTTGTAAGGTGCCTTAATTATAAACATTTTGAACTTTGCTAAAGAATATGTATTATGTCATCTGATTTATAGTCCTAGCAAGTAAATTACCTTTTAATGTAATTCTAAAAATGTTCAAGTTCAGGTCCCATCAAGTGTTTTTACTTTGAAATCTGAAGATTTTTTTTATATTTTAAACGTAAGTTGTAGAAAAATTGTTATATCAAATACATCAGACTTTTGAGAAATTAATTTGTAGTCCTACATTTCTCAGTCATCATTGTATTGAACTGCATTATGCTAATGCCCACCAAACTTAAAACTACAGCGCTTTGAATCCTTTGTGTTAAGTATTAGACTGCATTAGACTACTTAGTTGGTTTAAACTGGAAGAACATCTTGGATTAGAACTTGAATTAATGAACAACTTGCATCAGCATTTAGAAACCATCCACAGTGTTCCGCTTAAGATGGATTTAAAACAATTTACAGTTTTATTTTTAATGAATTGATTTATTTTCATTCAGGAACATTCTGATTTTAAATCTGATTCACGTATTGTTCTATTGCAATGTAGCGTTGTTCTTGTTCGAGAAAACATGACCAATTCTTACTGTATTTGATTTCTAACATGTGGTTGCAATCTGGTCCCATTTACAAAGTCTAGGGGGTATTCCATGTATTGTGCTTCTCAGGGGCTGGCCAGTTCTTGCCATCTGATTTAAAGAGCTATTCTGTTACTCCCATCAACTTCAGCTGACAGGTTTTGGTGGGCCCCTTTAAAAAAAAAGAAAAAAAAAGTAAATTGTAAATTTTAGGGTCCAAATAGTGCAACTACATTTTCTTCCTGTTGTCCAACCATGTTTAACTCTTCTATATAGTTTTTACATCACATGACAAGATGATTTGCTCATGTCATTCCAGGTGCTTCATAACACCAAGTACCTTTCAATCCCAAACCAACGGACAAATTTTCCAAAATACATGAACGTTATACAACCCCCAAAATGTTTATTAAAAACAGTGTTTCTTTTGTTCCATCCATGAGTATGATTATTAAGTTTAAAGACATAATAAATAGGAATAACACTCTTTAAAAAGCACTACTGTTTCCAGCAGATCATATTTACTCGTTAACCTGGAGGTGCTTACATGTTCTCTCACATTACCGCTTATAGAGGCTTATAAAACGACTCCCAATGTGAGTTCACAGCGGAGCAGGATAGGGGCCTTCCGATGCTCTGTCCCACTCCGCAAGCTTCAGCAAAGTTACCCAGTTTTCATGGACTTGTTTGTGCCAGATGTGTCACGCTGAGATTAGATCAGCGTTTATAATCAACAGCAGATGAACGGAGGTGACCAAACATCAGCAGAAATCAGCAGAAAATGAAGGGCGTGCTTCTTTATTAAGATTTAGCAGTGCTCTTATATAGGCTTATTGTGAAGAACCAGTCTGATTGGCAATATAGTCAAACAATGCATGTGCTGATTGTTTACATTAATTCACAATTCTGAAGCCAAAGCAAGGGATTGCAAAGCTAAACAAATTGTCCTCGCATGTAGAACAATGGAATTACTGGTATGAACCTTGTTCTTAATTCAAATATTTCTTTTTGTTTCCACACCCATTCTCTTTCGCTCTCTTTCTTTCTTTCACTCTATCTCTGCCAGCCAGCTGCGTTCGACTGTGGTCTCTGAAGGCCACGGTGTTGACACGTCCTGCTCTGAATTGCAGGCAAACTAAACAATGCAATAAGCAGCACTGTGGATCTGAACGTATCTGGCACATACACAGTGGAAGGGAGGAGGAGGAACACAAAGGAGAAAAAAGAAACACAACGGCAGGCGACCAGTGGACGGGCCGGAAACTTGGGATTTTCCAGCAGAAGCGAATGTAAAGTGTTGATTTGGCGGGGTTTGTTTTAGCTGACGCCAGGAAAAGCTGCAGCCAAAGAGTGACAAACTCATCGCTTATGGTGACCCTGCCACATTCATGCATCAGCAGAAAGATCTGAGGATCTATTTTATGAGTGTGTGGGTGGTGTTGGTGTGGGAGGTAGTGGACGGAGACTCTTCTGCCCATGAAACACGACTGTAGTCTGGCGCCATGATTGACCGATGGCCGCACCGGAGAGAAATTCCTCCCCCACTGACTCCCTTTTTCTTGGAGCTGAATGTTTGAGAAACTCCTGAACACACAGGAACACTCTCTCATCGTAACTATTAAACTTTCAAAAGGAGAAAATCCAAGATTATATCTAGGGAGCAGAATATCATTAAGACTTGTAGGTTTAATCGTTTGACTTTAGTAAGCAACAATTTAACAATAGCTAAGAAACTACAACATTCTGGTAAACCTTAGCAAACATATAATAGTGCCCTGGAAAACCCCACATAGAAACCCCACATAGAAACCATGTTCACCAGCCAGAAATCATAGCAACCACATGGTAAAGCCCTAGCAATCACCCAGAGTACATAGCAATGCCCTGGTAACCACCAATAACACATACAGTAGCAACTACAGTACATGGCAACATCACAGAAACGACCCAGAAAACAAAGCAACACCATGGTAAGAATTATGAACACCTTTGCAACCATAGCAATGTCCCAGCAACCTCTCAGAACACAAAACAACACCCTGACAACCTCTCAGAACACATAACAACAGAGACAACCTCTCAGAAAACATAACAACAACCTCTCAGAACACATAACAATACCCTGCCAACCTCTCAGATCAAACAACAACCTGACAACCTCTCAGAACACATAACACAGACAACCTCTCAGAACACAAAACAACACCCTGACAACCTCTCAGATCAAACAACACCCTGACAACCTCTCAGATCAAACAACACCCTGACAGTCTTTCAGAACACATAACAACACAGACAACCTCTCAGAACACATAACAAAACCCTGACAACCTCTCAGAAGAAACAACACCGACAACCTCTCAGAACAAACAACACCCTGACAACCTCTCAGACTACATAACAACACCCTGACAATCTCTCAGAACACATAACAACACCCTGACAACCTCTCAGACTACATAACAGCACCCTGACAACCTCTCAGATCAAACAACACCCTGACAGTCTTTCAGAACACATAACAACACAGACAACCTCTCAGAACACAAAACAACACCCTGACAACCTCTCAGATCAAACAACACCCTGACAACCTCTCAGATCAAACAACACCCTGACAGTCTTTCAGAACACATAACAACACAGACAACCTCTCAGAACACATAACAAAACCCTGACAACCTCTCAGAAGAAACAACACCGACAACCTCTCAGAACACATAACAACACCCTGACAACCTCTCAGACTACATAACAACACCCTGACAACCTCTCAGAACACATAAAAACATTCTGACAACCTCTGAAAACACACAACACCCAACACATAGAAACACCCTGACAAGCTCTCAGAACACACAACAACGCCATGACAACCTCTCAGGACACATAGCAATGCCCTGTCAACCTCTCAGAATACATAGCAACACCCTGGCAACAATTTGTAATGCCATAGTATAGCGGTGTTTGCACGGGAAAGCACTCAAAGTTCTGAATGTAATTTCGCATGACAATAAGTCTCAGGGCTGTTTCATATCAGCTTTGGGTTCACTACAGTTATATAGAGCTGAACTGTGATATCATTGTGTTACTATGCACTTTTCCAAACTGATAGCAAGCTAAAGTGAGAACTAATAGGACCTCAGGGCTGGTTTTCCCTCCTGAGGGATTTTTAAACTAAGCTGCAGGGGCCGTAAAGACTTGACAGAGCACTGATGAATGTGTGATCATATCCATTGCGAAGAACATGGGGGGTTTCACAGAGTTACAGGGCCTTGATTCAATGCTTCATTGCACTTGGGGAATCAGGAATTTGGCTCGTGAAAAGACTCCCAATTTTGGGGGGCCCACTTCATCGTCAAAAAATAAAATAAAATCACTTGTTAGTGTCAAATGCTCAAAAATGGAAAACAGAGCAGGAGGAAATGAAGAAGGGGTGAAAGAGTAAAATCATTTGTTGGAGCTATAAAGTCATGGGGGGGCTAAAATTATATTCTGACATGCCTAAGCCATGCAATAAAAGTGCCAAGAGACTTAAAGGTCGTTTTACAAGGGCGTATTGTACTTCTCAGTGACATCACTCCTTAGTAAGAGGGAAGGGAGACAGGGAGATTCCCAGTTTTCCCTCTGGGGTGAAAAAGGCCAAGGTTGATGTTGATTGCCATGTCGCCATGTGGGAGGATTATACTGAGGGCCGGCCTGCCCTCGCTTCATCCATAGCCATTAGAGCTGAAATGAATGCATGCTATATATTTATTTAGGTTTTTAAATAGACATACACTTCAGGTCAGAGATCGCTGAGAAAGTCTGTCTGGAACCGCTAGAGGAGGAGGAGATTTCCTCGGCTGATTTATGAAGATGAAAATGTGAAGGCTTAGAGGGGTGTTGAGTGCTTTTAGACTTGGCAGTATTTCTCTATTAAGAGGCTGTGAAAGCCAAATGGTCATTCTTGGGTGGGGTGTGATAGATGAGCTAATCTCTGACTCTGCGTGCAAACGCGCAAGCCAACATGTCAAGTACAGAAATGTACATGAAACAGGCTCAAATGTTCATCAGAAAGTCTAAGTTTGACCACTCAGTGATGTACATAATGTACTGTGAGCGCCAGTGCTGGACAAACTCATGTACTTGAGATTAACTACAGTTAATGTAATGAAATACATTTCAGCGTTACTTTAGCACTACCACGAAATAGATCAAGACCATGTCATTATTCACTCATTTACATATATTAATTTACTTTTACATGTATTCATTTTGTTTGTTTGTGTTCCACAGAAGACGGAAAGGGGTGTAGACTTGGAAGAACATGAGGGTGAGTGAATAATTAAAGTTTTATTTATTTTATTTAATATTTTTATTGAACCATATCTTTAATTATCAAAAGTAAATGTACTGTTTCAGAGACTATTATTCTGTTCAAAACCCAGCAAAAAAGCATGAGAAAGAATTGAAAAAAAGATGGGTGAAAAGCCCAAATTATGATATAAAAATTAATAATCCAACATCACATTATCAGACAACATAACTTATGATAAACAGAATGTTACTGTGTATTTGCGTGGAGGCTTACAGTTATTATAGTTATCATTCAGTTTGGTGTGAATAGTATGGTGGATGGTGATTTTTAAATCAGTTCACAAATGGCACTGAATGATTCATTTGTGACTTAGCTTGGGCAGAGTTTTCTAAAAGCATTGTGAGCAAAGTAGATCGTAAGAGAGCATTTGGTGCCAATTAGGCTTATGATAGTTTTGGGAAAAGCAGCCCTGGCCAATTTCGGACATTGCTATTTCTTCTTGGAATGGGTCTCAGTGTCTTCAGTGAATTATGGAGGAGTTACGTTTTTTATGACATGTAGTGGAGTAAAACATAAAATATCAGACTTTTAGATGTAGTGAAGGAAAACATAAAATACAAACAATCTATTACTGGATTTGCTCAAGTTTTTGAATCTGGTTGTGGTTGTTCACACTGTATGTGTCATATTCAAACTGAGTTCACTTTCAAAACAGTTAAGCGCTCAGAAGTGGAGGTAACCATTTTTTGGTGTGTATATTACCACATCAAACCTTCTGTTAGAAATGAAATCAGACTTTGATTTAACATCATTTTTTAATGAGTCACTAAGTGTCTAGCTGTCATCAGCTCAGGAATATTGCCGTAGTAGCTTTGACAATGAACTGCTTTACAGGAAAATGGGAGGCCTGGCTTCGTGCAAGCAACTACCCTTTAATTCAGGAAGCAATGAACAATGTGAAAGATAACATTCCTCCAAGCGCTAGGTATGTGAACTACTCTGGTCTTGTTTTCCTTTGAAATAATCACGCAGCTTTCCCTGATTAATCACTGACTAATCGTATTACAGGTGCCATAATAATCTACATGGGATTTGAGACGTTGGCATGAAAAACTCTTCCTGAAGGCAAATCATGCAAAGTTTGAAAATGTGTATCGGGTTATGTAGCTGCTGGGAACAGGAACTGCCTCGCACTTTGCCACCTAGCTTCTTGAGATCAAGTTTGCCCGTGTGACATGAGCTGTCACACTCTTGAGTAGGTTCACATAAAAACATTTTTCAGTTTCTCTGTCAATGCACGAATGATAACAGGTTATTCCGGTCAGCAGGATAATCTCAGTTCGGCCTGCAGGCTAACGCTGCCTGTGTTCACTTAAAGAGTTAGCAATTCACCCTTCTGTCACAGTCACAATAAAAAAAATCTTTGGAAAGCAAAAACAGAACTAACTTCTTGAAGACTCTTCAAAGGAAGTCAACAAACACTGGATCAAATAAGAGGTTTTCATAAATGCGTCAGAGACATAGACAAAGTTTGTTTCAAGTTCTTCTGAGTTCTTTTGTTCTGTTTTGTATTTTGTGATTTCAGGGGAAAAAACACACCCAGATATGTTTATGGCTTAGTCGTTGCTCTTTTATACCGCAATAAAATGTAATATAATCAATATAATTACTTCTCATTTCAGTAAGTAATCAACGCAACATTAGGTGCAAGGTATACATTTATCAGTTTGTCATCTTAGTACCTTAGCATTGCTATAGCACAATATTGTGTTTATAAAATGTATATAAAAGTTAATAATAGTAAACATTTTAAATTATGCTGAGACAAAAGTAAATGAAAACACAAAATTTAAATGACATAAATAAAATGACTGTGGATAGTATGGCTCTGATAAGTTTTGTGCAAATTTTATAAAACATAAATATATACAATATAAATAATACAAATATATATATTTTTGACATAACGTTGTTAAAATATATTGAATATTATAAAGAAAAGTCATGTGGATAATACAGCTGGTATGACTTAATTAGTAAGAAATGTTCATATTGTTCATATTAAAATCCCTGATGTTTTTTTGGAAGATATTAGCGTTTTGTGCTGGAGAACAGTGAGATCTTTCACGAAAAGCAAGTCATTGTCAGCGGTTTATTTTGTAGCCAAGAAATCACATAACCAAGATGATTTCCCAAACAATTGCTATATTTTAGCACAGCATCAAAAGAAACATGATTCCAGCCTTCACTGACTCACATACTCATCATACCTGAAAGAAGATAGTAGTATCATTTTGGAAACTGGCATGTGGTTACAAAACAATAAGAGCTAGAAAAGAGGACATAAATGAGGGTGTATTACAAAGATCTGTTCATTTCTTTATGCTTTTTCCTGAGAATAATGGTAGTTTATGTAAAACATCTAGAGAAACTGATTATTGTCCCCCCACTTCCAGTTAGAGAATAAAAGATGCAATAAAAGCGAAGGTTTCACAGGTGAGAAAAACAGCAAGAGCCGCATTCCGCCGCACTCATCTGCTCCCCCCGGCGCTTCCCATGCGCTAACAGTGACAGATAGCTTCCCTCAAATACTCCCTTCCAGCTCGTGTTTCACTAAACTACCACTCCGCTAGGTTTTTAGGAAATTCCCTTTTGTTAAAAATGCTGACTGCCAGCAGCACAGAAACTGCCAAAGAAGTTGCAATTCCAAGTCAAGAGTTCGAACATTTTCCCAGCAGTGTTGTATTTTAACAGGCGTAAGTTATATGTAAACATGATGATACGCTCTGAGAAAAGATTTTATGGCATAAACATATTTTTATGAACGTGCTATCCATCTAAAATGATATCTGTCCCTGAAAGCTCTGTCATGCCAAAAATAATATGTAAATTACTAATTTCCCCATACATTTTTTTTTGAGTAATTACTATTAATATTTTTTCTTTCTTTTTGGAAAAGTAAATACTGCTTGTTTTGTTTGAATCAGTACCCTTTCTATTTTCTATTATATATATATATATTCATTTTTTTATGCATTTTATTTCTAATTTGACTGTTTTTGTATATTATAACCCCAAAACGTAATTTAAGTATGTTTATATGCAAATCCAAAAAGTGTTAACTTAAGCTATCAAACTGAACATTTATATAATATCTTGTGCATTTAAAGTATTTATACACATTAACTTTAGAGTTCATTTTATACCTGTTAATAAATTCCAATTGCACTGCATAAATCATTTGACATTAAATACAAATTTATAATAAATTCCCTGTACTAAAACAGCAGGCTTGTTCAGATTTTGTTGAAATAACTTTTAAGCATTTTTATTATGGACTGCATGTTAAATTAAAAAATCTAATTTAAAATTAAAATATATTTAACATAGACCCAGCCTATATGAGTCTTTAGAGGTTCTCTTTCAGCCAATGGATGTAGTTCCCAAGACTTCGTCTTCCAACAGAAAATGCAAAGGGTCCAAAAGCGAAACTGAGGCATCCATGGAAGCCATCTTCAACATGATCAACAGTGACGTGGACTCCGGCCTCCTCCAGTCGTGTGGCGTACATGAGTCCGTCGTCTCTCAGCACGTCATGCTCACAGGTCATGATGTAAGCGGGCGGCACGGCCTTCAGCACTTCTGTTTCAGCTAGTAGAGGCGACGCTCTCACATCCAGCAGCCCTGGCAGCTTCTCCAGCAGCTTTGGGTCGCCGTGAAGCGGAAACACAGGTTTATAGCTCTTCTGGAAGGCCACCGGGAGAAGCTTGGTCCAGTTGATCTTGGCTTTGGCCGCTGCTATCTCCTGACCCTGATCCAGAGCTGTGTGGTTGTTTGCCAGCAAAGCAGGAAGAAGCTTCTGCTCGCCGTTTAGGTACTCCAGCCAATAGCGGGCCATCAATGACCTGTCTAAGATGGGAATGTTGGCATTCTGCACGTACGAGGGGGTGTTGAAGTCCAGGGCCTGAAGCACTGGGTACACCAGCGCCTGAACTTTAAATTTAATAGGAATGCTACTGTCTAAAGCAATCTGTGAGAACAGAGACAAAAAAAAAAAAAGACAAAAAAAAGACAAAAAAAAAAAGTTTGATCATTTGCAATCTTTTACAATAAATACCTTTGACAACATGCTTAGGCACACTAGTAAACAAAACATATTTAACAATATTTAGGTGTTGTTATTCTGTATTTTGTTCAGTTTATATATATATATATATATATATATATATATATATATATATATATTACACTTTATTACATGTACTTGCTATTATAATAACAATGAATTATGCATAATTACATGCAAGTAACCCTGAGTCAAACCCTAATCTTAACTCTAATCATACAGTAAGAACGTAGTTAATTAATATTAGTCAGTATCTATAATAACAGTGTAACAAGGACACCTTAAAAGATTCAAGATTCAAGATTTTTATTTGTCACATACATGGTAAATAAAGTTTAACCATATATATATATATATATATGAATCATTAATTATAGTTAATTAAAAATCTAAAACATTTAAAAGTTTAAACATATACTCTAAATTATTCATTTAAAGCATTTTTACAAAAAAAACTTCTCAATAATTTTCTCATTCATGATCATGATGATGACGTCATAATGAAGCGTACGATTAATAAGCATACTGACACTATAAACATCTTGATACTTTGGGCTATTTTGCTTCCATCATCTGTCTTCTTTCCGATTTTTGGGAAAAAAAACATCCAAAACACACACATTTTAGTGTTCATTTCTTTTATAAATTTATCTATTTGCGTCTGCAGATTTCAATTGCAATTGACTTTTTTCTCCAAATTTATATGGTGAAGGTTTTTACAGAGGCGTTTGTTCAAATATAATTCACTCGATACAAATAGATATCCAAAATCCCTTTAAAAATGTTCAGATTTCAGTTCTGGAAATGTATGCAAATGAGTGCATATTTAATTAGATCATGCAAAATGTTCATATTTTAGCATAACATAAAACATTTTTTTACTGCTATATTTTTTAGTTACAGCCTTTACTCTATTCACCTGTAATGTCTTGCCTAAATGGGAAACCTTTATTTGTAATGATGACTATTGACGCTTGAGTTTCTCACACCTGTTGTGCCACAGCAGCGGCCAGGTTTCCTCCGGCGCTGTCCCCGGACACAGCCACCCTCCTCGGGTCTATGGAGTACCGACTCAACACCTCGGCTGTCAGGATGTGTTTGGAGGCCTGAAAAACATCATCATACTGGTCTGGAAACCGTGCATCCGGTGCCAATCTGTACCTGAAAATACAATTCAAATAAGATATAAAAAAGTAATCAGGTAAACCGCTCATTTAATAATACAAAGACCTTCGGAAAGACCTAGGAAATTGCATACTCGACAGATATTACGACTGCATTCAGCTCCTCAGCCGTAGTCATGCACTGACGGAAAAATGGTTCCATCTCTATAAAACAGAGAGAGAGCAGTTGAAGAGGTAAAAATCATAGATAATATCACTAAAAGTGTCACAACAAAAGTTTAAATAATATCTGAGAAGTGTTTCCTTGCTCGACCACGTGAGGGCGCATCGAGACTGCTGAGCAAACCTATTTCTCTCGACCGATTCAACAAAATCCTTCATTTGCATGAAATCATATGCATATTGAATATATAAAACAGTAAACTATCATATACTTGTACTGCAGAGTGTCCACCCTCCTCCGTGGAAATAGACCACGCCTCTTTTAAAGCTCTGTTCCTGGCCTGCAGCAGTGGACTCAAACACCAGTGCTTTCACTCCGCCAAAAGACGCCTCTGTGACTCGGACGCTTGGGCTGGACTCGTCAATTTTTGCATCCGTCCAAGCCGAGAAGTATTTTACCAACCCAAATGGCGAAGCCAGTCCAAGATCATGAGCTAAGAAACCCTGCGAGAGAGAGAGAAAGGTTTTCTGTCAGAAGATCTCTTATTCCATAAATGGTGATACTTAAGTGGAATTCTATATGCTAAAGTAAAAGCATTTATATATAAATATTTGAACTCTCTGGGCCTCTTTGGTCATTAAAAAATGTATATTTATATGTTAAAGGGTCCAAAAAAAAGTCACACTTCCTATGACCAACATAGGAAATGAATGGAAAAGGAAAACTCAGAGAATCTTTTGGTGGTACAAACTAAAAATGAGCCACTGTGCAGAAAAAAGTGCACAGCAATCAAGGGGTGACTCTCTAAAATATGCAAAATAGACCCTCCCCCCCAACACACACACACGGCGAGAGAGAGAGAGAAATGAACCGGTAAGACTGCAACAGAGCAATTTTCTTTAGAATATTTGAAATAAAACGAATGAATGAAAAAATACTCTCTCCCTCTTTATCTTTCTTTCTCTCTCTTTCTCTCTCTCTCTCTCTCTCTCTCTCTCTCTCTCTCTCTCTCTATCCCACACACACACTCACAGAAAGAACGCAACAGAGCAAATTTTGAGAATATTCAATGACTGAATCAAAATCTACAAAACCTGATATTTTTCTAACCAAGAATATCTAAACCTTGACAAAAAGTTGTCTTTTAGAATGTCTAAATGTATATCTAAAAGTAAATCCTAATAAAATTAAGAAATTATGTCTAAAAAATGGGACTCGTTAGGGAATTATACAGGAGTTTACATGACATTACACAAGTTTTCATTTGTATTTTTATGCCACCAGATGGCACAATTTTCACTTCAAAAAATGGATTTGAAATGCTTTCACTCTGTTTTAACATGAAAAGTTGCATTTATTGGAAAATAATAATAATAATAAAAAAATATATTAATTCTAATAGGAAAAAGTAGCTCATTCAAATTGTATAAATGTTGCATAGTATCATAAAATCCCCTCAAAATTCTAAATAATAATACAAAATATTATTTAACAAAAATCTATTACACTGATTTTCCTTAAAAAAATTACATCTCAACAAGGCTTTGTGACCCCTAAACGATGAGGCCCAGAGGGTTAATACAAAATCTTACCAACTTCATCATGCTACGCATCATTGCGTCTGAAATCATGAGTTTCCATGGCTCTGATATAGTGCTGGGCAGAGGCAGATAAATATAATATGCAGCTGCAACTGACACTAAAACCACCCCAATCAAAATGGGCCGCATTATTAATTGTGTTAAAGGAGCATTAAATCACTCGCAGCACAAACGTCAGTGTTCATATAGTGACTGCACGTATGACACTTCACCTGATTTCCTTTCAGATAGTAGAAATTATGAAATCACAGCAGGTTTTTTATGTTAAAAGTCCTTAAGTCCATAAGTGGTTGTTTACCTTTGACTGCAGTTTTTATTAGTGATTTGTGGCCCTGAACCACAAAACCAGTCATAAAGGTCTATTCTTCATAATTGAGATTTATAAACCCTAGATACAAATATTTGAAAATCTGAGCTTTATATATATATATATATATATATATATATATATATATATATATATATATATATATATATATATATAAGTATATATAGAAAATGGCCTTTAAAGCTGTCTAAGTGAATTTCTTAGCAATGCATAATCCTAATAAGGTTAAAGTATTTAAGTTTTTATATATTCACAATAGGAAATTTACGAAATATCTTCATGGAACATGATCTTTACTTAATACCCTAATGATTTCTGGCATAAAAGCAAAATCTATCATTTTGACCCATACAGTTGTATTTTGGGCTATTGCTACAAATACACCCCTGCAACTTAAGACTAGTTTTGTGGTCCAGGGTCACATTTTATCTGTCAATGGCTTCACATTTATTGCCTCCAATTTTTTTTTTGATCAGTTAAGTGCACATAGCTACTAGTAAATTATTTTAATGTTGTTAAATAACACAAAAGAAAAACGTGAAATTTAAATAAATTTTACATTTGTATTTGTAACCTTTTTAATAAGCAGCACGATAATGTCAGAAGTTGTTCTAATTGTTTTTCCCCTCCACTGGATTCAGCATGGAGAGATATACTTTTATTTTGAAATCTTCATGCTCTGTTGGTTGCATGTGTACCTTGCACAAACAACTTTGAGTGAATATATAGTATTATATAGTGTTTTCATTATGAATTCCAGTCAAGCTATTTTACACTTTTAAGAAATGCACAAGTAAGACTTCTGATTTGTCTCTTCATTTTCATGATTCATGATTTTGGAATATCATACATACTCATACATAATGTAACAACAAATATTACATTGTACTCATTTTACATCCATGTTGATCATACAGTAGAATTGAAGTGTAAATATGAAATGTACTGACAGCATAAACAGTCCCAAACAGAGATACAGTATGGCCTGAGGAGGTGGAACGGAACTCATTTTGTGCATAAAGCAAATTATTTTTTGTGGTAAACTTATCCATGAATTTTACACTTTTTTTTACACTTGTATGTTGAATAAATTGTTTGAGTGTTAAAATTCATTTATATTACATTTACATTTACTTTCCCATATGCTGTTTCACAGATTCTGCTCTGAAAATCAGAGTACAGTAATGGTTTATTTCCCAAGGAAATAAACTCATGCATTCAGAATGTATCTATCACTCGGTAAGAAATGAGTCTACTTCTTGAGGCCTGGTGATGCCTAGATGCAGCTGCACAAAACTAGTGCAGAGAGCACAATTGCATGCTTGTGTGTGCACGCATAAATAAAAATGTATACCGCTGCAAGTCTTGAGTGTGAAAGACATGAACTGTCTTGTCTTCCCATCTGCTCATTAACTGAGAAATATGAGAACTACAGTGTGTTGAAACTAGTGTCTTGTTTTACACGTTTCGTTTTTTACTTGTTGTTTTTTTTTTTTTTTTTTTTTTTTTTTTGCATGGGCTTGTTTTAACATTTGTGATTTATATATATGTATTTGTATATTTTTAAAACAATTACTGTCTAACTGGTCATTCTTAATACTAATATATATATATATATATATATATATTCAATAGACATTGTCTATTTTTTGTCACTGCAGATTAATATAAAAATTACATTGTAAGTCATTTTTAATACTTTTATAATTTATATGTATTCATTTTCATGTTTTTTATTTATTTATATATTTTTAATAGAAATTGACAATTTGTTTCGGTCACACTCTGCGGATTTTTACATAAAATATTATCAATAAAATAATTTCCATGACAGAACTAATAGGGATGGGTTCACAATCAAAAAAAACCCTTTGTGTAATCTGGATTATCCTGCATTACATCCACTATAAACCCACTGCTACGAAAACAATTGTGTATTGTTACTGAAACATAGTTTCAATAGTTTTGGGCTTGATCAGTGTGCTTGTCATAATCTATTGCATTGACATGTTGCACAGTATTTTAAGTCTAAAAACCATTGGTTAATGTTTGAAATCAAAATGATTAATACCATAACATAATACCCCACCCACCCACCCACCAAAAAAAAAAAAACATCTGCTAGAGGTTCTCCTTCAACCAGAGGATATAACTCCTAAAACTTCGAAAGCCTACAGAAAACCGAAAGGGTCCAAAAGCGAAACTGAGGCATCCATGGAAGCCATCTTCAACATGATCAACAGTGACGTGGACTCCGGCCTCCTCCAGTCGTGTGGCGTACATGAGTCCGTCGTCTCTCAGCACGTCATGCTCACAGGTCATGATGTAAGCGGGCGGCACGGCCTTCAGCACTTCTGTTTCAGCTAGTAGAGGCGATGCTCTCACATCCAGCAGCCCTGGCAGCTTCTCCAGCAGCTTTGGGTCGCCGTGAAGCGGAAACACAGGTTTATAGCTCTTCTGGAAGGCCACCGGAAGAAGCTTGGTCCAGTTGGTCTTGGCTTTGGCCGCTGCTATCTCCTGGCTTGGAGTTGAGATTGAGTGGTTGTTTGCCAGTAAAGATGTAACAAGTCTTGGATCCCCGTTTAGGTACTCAAGCCAAAAGCGAGCCATGAGTGGACGGTGCAGGATGGGAATGTGGCCGTTCTGCTGGTACGAGGGGGTGTTGAAGTCCAAGGCCTGAAGCACAGGGTAGAGAAGTGCCTGAACTTTGAACTTAATAGAAGCACTATTGTCCAAAGCCATCTGTGAGAAGAGAGACAAAATATTACTTTTCCTTAGTAATGAAAACACAGCATGCACCTTGAAAAAAATCTGCTTATGTGCAGAAAAAATATCATCGCAAAGGTTGTTGTTTTTTTTTTTTGCAAAATAAAACTGAAAATTCTCTATATACTATATCAATACTATATGTATCCATTCAATATTGAAGAAATTTATATAAACAAACAATACATATCTAAAAAAATGTATATATATATATATATATATATATATATATATATATATATATATATATATATATATATATATATATATATATATACAGTATATATATATATATATATACATAACCAGCTACTTTATTAAGTACACCTATTTAATTGCTTGCTAACACAAATAGCTAGTCAGCCAATCACATGGCAGCAACTCAATGCATTTAGGCATCTAGATGTGGTGAAGACGACTTGCTGAAGTTCAAACCGAGCATCAGAGCGGGGAATAAAGGGGAATAAATGTGTGTGTGTCATTTTCTGTCACTTTTTGGATGTAGTAAGCTTTCTACACAAGTCATCTTTGCATTTTCTTCTTGTCACTGGCCATAATTCCTACCTTCAATCAAAATTAAGATCAGAATTGAATCAGAATGAAATCAGCTTAGAACAGATCAAATAGTTAGGAACCATTGTTCATTTTTTTCTAGTGATTTTGTAATCTTCACCTTACAAATGGCTGTTGAAACAAAAAATCCTATAAAACAAATCATATTTTTTAGGAAAGTGTGACATGCTAGACCAAAACGGGCATTATTTTTGGACCCATCACCTCAAAATAAACATAATATGACAGTATGTGACATCATTCAGCAAATAGAGTGAAATTCATTTGCAGTTATTTCTCACACCTGTTGCACCACAGCAGCGGCCAGATTGGCACCGGCGCTGTCCCCTGACACAGCCACTCGTTTCGGGTCTATGGAGTACCGACTCAACACCTCGGCTGTCAGGATGTGTTTGGAGGCCTGAATGGCTTCGTTATACTGATCTGGGAAACGTGCCTCCGGGGCCAGCGTGTACCTGAACATACAAATTATATGTTAAGTGACAGTTGGTAATTGATGTAATTACAGCTCTAAATGGATGTAGCAATAAATTATACAGTAGAGAATTGCTTACTCAATTGATATTACAACTGCATCCAACTCTTCAGCCATAGACCAGCACTGAAGGAAATACGTTTGCATCTCTTTAAAGAAAAAGGGAACCAAAGTTACTAATAAAATATAATTTTTTTTTATTATCTCACTCCTTCTGTGTAAAATATCCAAAACAGAAAAAACATTTATTTATATGAAATCACATGCATTTTCACTTACTTCCACTGCCGAGTGTCCATCCACCTCCGTGGAAATAGACCACACCTCTTTTCAAAGGTGGTTCTTGGTCTGCTGCTGTGGACTCGAACACTTGCGCCTGCACTCCTCCAAATGACGTTTCTGTGACCCGGATTACTGGGCTGGACTGTGGACCCTTTATTTCATCCCATGATGCAGCATACTTTGCAATATCAAAAGGTCGACTCAGTCCAAGATTGTGAGCTAAAAAGCTCTATGGAAAAAAAGACAAGTTAGAGGGATCAGAGAGCGGGATTATTAAACACTCTCCAAGGGTCAGCAAATCTCTTTAAGAATTTTTTTTTTTAATTCTGAAGGGACACAGGAAGGTTTTTTTTTAAGCATTACAGGCTCAAATTCCACGTCTTTAATTTGTATTATTGAGAGCTATTAGATTTTTGATTAAGCATGAGATTAACCAAGCATATATGGTAAATTTAAACACAAAAACTGTTTGGTGATATTAGCTTTTAGAGGTCAACAATTAAAATAATACAAGATTTATTGAAAATAACAACTCTTTTGAAATGATTTTCAATCAATTTAAGTAAAAATAAAATAGTGAAATAAATGATCAAATATTTTTAAAATATTTTTAAACATATAGACAACGTCTTAACTTCTTAGCTTTTTATTTGTTGTTAGAAAAATATATATTTTATAGATTCTTCGAAAAAAATTGACAATTTTTTATTTTCCTTATTTTTCCTTTCCAACATTATTGCTAGAAAAAAAATATATAGAATGTTAGTTTAGTTTTTATTAAATTTGTTTGTATTATCTTCTTTTCTTAATTAAGCTATGACGTTAAACTTTGACAATGCATTTCACGATTTTTTTTAATCATGTTTAAATATTGTATCAACATTTAATTGATAATTATGCATATTTGTATAATGGAGCCTATATATTATACAACGGAAACAAATGCAAAGCTTACCACATGCATTACACCACGCAATATAGAATCCATAAACATGAGTTTCCATGGCTCTGATATAGTGCTGGGCAGAGGCAGATAAATATAATAAGCAGCTGCAACTGACAGTAAAATCGCCACGATCGAAAAGGGCCGCATTATAATTATACTTCCAGTTGAAAGACCACAAGAAACTCATGCAACTATACCGGTCTCAGAGTTGACATAGTGACTGACTGTATGGTGTTGTAATACCTCATCTGACCCCAGAGAGTGGTTTAGAAATCACTGCAGATTTTACATTAAAAGTCCTCAGGTATGAGAACTCTGAAGCCATCGTTTGTAAGTTGATATATGCTATTATTTGTCGTCTATCTACTACTATTTACTACTATTTACTATTTTGAATACACCGAAAAGAACGCAAGTTTTTAAGTAAACGACATCTGAAGTTGATTTTTATGTTTTCCCTCCTGTACTGTATTTTGATGGTAGGCGGTGTCTTTTATTTTGAAATGTTCCTCACGTTCTGTCATATAACAGTTGTTTACATACGTCACACTGGAATGTACTGTATATCAGACATATGTCAGCCCAACAGTGAAAGTACTACACCTTATGCTATTTTAATGATTTTACTACAACTGCTATTACTTCTACTAATACTACAGTTCTTGTTATAGATTCATATAACATACACAACAGTATTCATCTTGATAATTCTGCTCGTTTTAAAATGGTCCTTTGTGTGATATTATATGCTTCATGGTTAATGTCCTGATAAAGCATGGCATAATCCCAGTCTGTTTACAAATCTCTGAAATATGAGAGCTGATCACTGTACTAATGCTAATGACCACTAAGTGGCGCTGTAGTTTCTCTTTTACAATATGATCACCTTTTCTTTTCACACTGATTACCCTACTTCCATAGAAATATATGAAACTTTAAAAACCTAATTACATGGGCTAGCATTTCAACTAAAGCCTAAAATGTAGGTTTTCACTCGTATGTACTGTTAATGTTAATCACATAATTATAACGAGTTGTAAAAAGTTTAATTTGGCCCACAAATTAGGAAAAGTCTCTTAGTTTAAATCATGAGTTTAGAATATCATGCATTTCGATGTATATAACATTACAATAATTACTGTACGGTTATGACACCGTTTGTGTGGCCATCGGATATGAGATTGAAATTATAGATAATTTACATCATTATGGATTTTTACGAGATATCTTAGTCCTAAACAAAATCCTGTGTATCATGTTTGAGGATGTTGAAAGGGCAAAGAGGAACTTAATAAGTTTGTGGACAAAGCTGAGTTTTGATGAGTTTTACATCAATTGTATATTTAGATAATTATATTTATTATTATTAATATTATTATTGAAGTTACAGTTTGAAATTTATTAAGTACAGTTAAACATTTATTTATTTATGCATGGATTTATTACACAACACCAACCAGTTGGCCTCGCCTATCCTAAGAGTCTTAACATCCTCTTTTGTCTTCATTATCAGTTATGATTCCGGTGACTGATGGAATGGTACGGGACAGTATTCGGTGTTATACGGTAAACTTCTACACCCCCACGTGCGCTTCCACATATTTGACATTACCGAATTCCACACTGGTCTGGTCTGGTCCACCGTGGACTTCGCAGCGACGGAATGACATGCTTTCTGTTACGAGCATTTAGGGACTAACGTGTTAATAAGCAAGACTGACTGAATCCGAGGTAAGCAGACGAGTTTTGGTCAAAATATTAACGCCGTGATGTGATTTTCCCAAGAGCTCTGAGAGACCGTTTCGCAAAGTTTGAAGCTGCAGAAAAGCGCGAGCCGGCTGACTCTCTGATGGGAAAGGGAAGTCTTGAATTGAATGAAAAACGAAACGAAACCTAAACGAAACTTAGTTCGTTCAGGAGCTTGTTTACTTTACTTTTATCTTTGTCTGCTTTGACAGCAGTGTTTCACTAGTGAATACTTCAATTGTTAAGTTATGTGCATCTTGTAGAGCCTACTTTTTATGCAGGAAAAAAATCATTCGTAATCATTATTAACGCTGCTTTATCGAAATTAAATAAATTGATAAACAGGGGAGGCTTTTATTCGCTATTGTGATTATGTAGCCTACACTGCATTTCCTTTGGAAAATTCTGGAATTCGAACCCGATTCATTATAAAAAAAAATTATCAACACTATTTTTTTGTATCAACATATTGCATTCATATGCCTTTACCTATATAACCTTTGGGAACTGACACGTCAATTCCCAGCAACAAGTTGTTTGCTTAAGCGTCACACGAATAATTTCGTAATAATGGCTGGATTGTTACATCACTGAAATGAGCTTGACGTATGTTGTCTATTGTATAGATAAAATTCAGTTTCATTCTCCTCACTATCAAAATAACATACACTTGTATTCAGAGAAGCGTTCTAATAGGAAACTGTTTGAACTTGCATTGTAGAAAAGCGTTCTTTTGAGTTGAATCGTTTCAATGATTCAATTGAACCGGTTCACAAGAATGATTCGTTCTTTAATGGGACTGGATCAGTCCGTTCAGTTCTTTATAAAAACTAACTGAACCCGAGAAACTATATAAAACTAACAGTAACGTGTTTGAAGCATACTGAGGATTTGACTTGTGGGACGAAAGTTACTTTAATAAGAGACATGTTTGATATATGTACAAATACACTCACACAGACAGATAAGATGTGTATTACAAGAAACACGTAATGGAATTGTTTACAGGTTAATTTTATCACCGTTTTTTCAACGCACAGGCGAAGCAGAAGCCTCACGTGATGAATTAAGTCATGACTGAAAGAATCGTTGAATCGTTTTATTGAATCGAATCTTAACGAGTTGGACTGTCTATAGGAGCATTTAAATGTTGTTTACTGTTTTTATTTCAGGATGATAGTGTTAAAATTGGAACAGTTGTGATATAAAGAATACAGACTCTAAAAATATGATTAAGGAAGGCACATGCAGCTGGTGTCGCGGATCATTTCGTGGACCGGATCTTTTAGCCAGAGGAAACCCGATCCCAAATACATGACGTCACATGACATTCCAGAGCGAATCTTGAGGTGCAGAAAGCAGACTTGTAGACTTCAGAGACTCCAACCTTTGCGTCAAGAAAATCATGATTTCTCCCTTTAAGTCACCGCTGTAATATTCATAGAGTTGGAAAGTGGAAAATGTTCTGTTATGTTAAAGTTTAAACAGCAGTGCAAAACATCTCGTTTAGTATGTCAAACACAGGGTTTTGCAGATTAATATTGTATGCACTTAAGTTTTCTTGTATGTGATGCTTTAAATGATGTCCTGTGGAAGAAATGCACATTTCTGTGGTGGTAACCTGACCACAGGGTGAGCACTGATTTATCAGCATCTCACACCCCCATTAAAACACACAGGCATACCCTAACCCCTCCCAGCCCTAAAGCCCTTTGGCCCCAAACTCAAACGTTAAAAGAATGTGGTGCTTGTGGGTATTTTCTAGAGTCCCATTCCATTCTTTGGCTGAGTCTCCAGTTCTTGTGATAACGCCAGGCTATATTTAGCTGTTTATACACTCTCCTTAACATTTAATGCAAATGCACACTGCAGATACGTTTTTACAGATTACCCAATTTTTTGCACCTCGCATTCTCAAGCTGTACCGTCATCTGTTGTATACCTGGTTTGCTCTCTGGGTTCTCCACTGTCCACCACCTTCCTTTGATGGGTGTTTGTGCTTATTGCATTTAAAAATCAGATGTTTTGATTTATCTTCCTCCATCATTTCCTGAGAGGGATTGTAATGATCTGTTGAGCTGTCAGTACTCCTTTGTTGTCATTATTATTATTATTATTGTTACCCTGAGGGTAGCAGAGATGATCTTATGTGAAACTCATGGTACATTTGTAAAACATTTAGGCAAGGCTTTTAGCACTGGGAAGGGTGGTGGTAGTGGTTAAAGATCTGGTTTAGGAATGGGTGATTTGTGGAGAATTACTGTGAACCCTGATCACCATCATACCCTTGAGCTAAAAACCCAAGTTTCCCTCCTTCAGTGTTGTTCTGTCCCCACTGTTT
Source organism: Carassius auratus (assembly GCF_003368295.1). Classification (NCBI taxonomy): domain Eukaryota; kingdom Metazoa; phylum Chordata; class Actinopteri; order Cypriniformes; family Cyprinidae; genus Carassius; species Carassius auratus. The sequence goes on from NW_020526157.1 coordinate 31,228, forward strand.
TTGGTTATGGTTAAGGATTCAAACAAACCCATAAGTATGAGCAAGTAGTTCCGGTTCTCAAATTTGATTGGTCTAGCAGTGTTCAAAAAGTGATGTTGTAGGGCTGTGCAAAAAATCGAATGCGATTTTCATCTGCATCTCGTCAGTAAAGGCACTCCTGTGATTAGAAGTACATCTCCAGCACGTGCGTTCAGATCAGGGTTGCCAGGTTTTCAAAACAAATCCTGCCCACTTGCTTCTCAAAACTAGCCCAATCGTGTTCCCAGGGGGTTACCCGTTAATAAATGTTTTTTTGGCAGGGTTGCCTTGGTAAAATTCGCATTTTATGGGCTTAAAATCACGTTATTGGTATTGGTGTAGTAAAGGCCAACCAGTGTTGCCAAGTCTGTGGTTGTTTTTCATGTCCGCGGGTCGAAGAGACCCCAATACAAATTACGTGATGTAAAAATAAAGTTGCTGTGACGCCGCGTGTTCCAAAAAAAAAAAAAAAGAAAGAAAGAAAGAAAGAAAAGAAAACTGGACGCGCTCCAAGAGAAGGCTGTTACAATCAATTTCCTATTTTCGTTTTCAAAACTTGTGTTGGTTGGTCCAATCGATTTGTGCAATAGATTTTCGACGTTTTAGACTAGACGGGAGAAGGGATGGGAAAAGATCTGGGCACAGTTTTTCTGGAGCTTCGTGCCAAGTTAAAGCAGTGTCGAGCTGTTTTTAATTACATATTTAGATGTATTATGGTGTCCGAACCCGTATGACTTTGAACAGTGACCATAAACATTTAGTTTACTGCAGCCATCATTACCAAGTGCGAACCGTTGACTCTGACAGAGAATGAGAGTATGAGACGAAGCAAACACACAGGCCATAGTGTGACATCCGTGTAAACCTAGATGACGTCAGGTTTTTTTAAAGAAAGAAAGTAGTCTTTGTTTGTATGTAGGCCTAGGAAATTTATATATTTACAATACTTACTAAAATATAATTAATATTTTTTTAATGCTTTTGTATTAGTTGTTTGAAGAGTAAAAAAAAAAAAAAAAAAAAATGGTCGATCCTAACGCAAATTTAGAACCGGCTAGTCAATTATTATTAAAGCAAAAAAAAATAAAAAAAAATTGAGTCTGTCCTAAATTGACTGGGTCGGTCGGGTTAAGGCAAACAAGAATATTTTTGAAGGATGGCCTTATTGTACTAACTTTGGCTATTTGTAAAAGACATTCGTTTTCTTCTGGAAATTAAAGAAAACATAAAAGCAAACCAAATGTGAGCTATGAGATTGTTAATTCTAATGTATGCTTTTATTGAAGCCATCAAGACACATTATTTTGAACTTGTTTTTTAAATAATTGTTTTTTTAATTCCTGGTTTTGCATGGACAAGAAATCTCACCAGTTAAAATTAACATCTAAAATATGTTTTATAGTTATCCCTTGTTAATTTGATTATCAATCTCAATTAAATCTGTATAGTTCTGTCCTCATTTAAGGTGTTAAGTACACACTCTTGTACCTTTGTGTTTTTGTCTGATTCTATAATACAGTTTTTGCTTCAGAACCATGTTGGTAATGACGCAATTCACCTTGTAGCTCGTTTGTCTGGTTGATCACTGGTCATAAGACAAAAAAAAAATCCCAATTTGAAAACTGAAAGGGAAGATACTTTCAGAACCATGTGACATATTCATATGGTAGAAACTGTAAAATTAGTGTGTGGCTCCAAATTTAGCATATCTTTAAAAGCGAGTCACTGAGCCATTCATTCAGTTAATTTGTTCAAAACACTGATTCTGTGTCACCACTACTGAATATTGGCCAAAAAAATTCAATGGTTAATTATATTTTTACTTTGTTAGGGATGTTTTTTTTTTTTTTGTGAAGCAAAAATGGGGTTGAGGAATTTTTCCACTCATACTCTGTGCATGGTTTATCTCCGAGCTGGTACATAATTTTGTTTTTCCTTCCTTCCTGATCCTGACCTGTTTGAGCATAGGTGCAACAGAATGCACATGAATGGATAGTTAAGTGCTGAAACAAAACTTTTCCCACCCTTTTACCTTATCAGCCATCAATTGCTAAAGGCAGGATTGAGGAGTGGGCAATGGTCCTTGTCTCTTCTGCTGAGCATCACAGCGATGTTTGATCATAAGAACCAGATCTAGCAATGCTTTGCATCAGATGTTTCATGACTCGGGTGATCTACCTCCTACTAATCATAACATGTTTGGTACAGATGTCCGAAACCCGAATGTAAACCTACCTAGCTTGCCTGTTTGTAGCTGAGGCCCAAATAAAGATAAGGTATGTGATCTATTAACCTTTAGAAGAAGAGGGAGGGAAAGTGGCTATGGTGAAGAGTGCTGCCTGTTCATTCTATACAGACATGAACATGTTTATTACAACACTTGCGTGTCTGGAGGACTGTAGATTGATATTTCTGAAATATGGTTAAGTCTAAACTGGCCGACTAGCTGTAATATTAAAACATCAGTATGGATGTTATGACAAGAACATGAGGCTCATTGACTTGATGGAAATGTTTATGAAGGTTAGGTGAGAATTTCAGTGATAAATCGATTTAAAATGATTCTACTATGACTAAAACTATGTATCTTTAAACTAATCATTGTTATGATAACTAGACAGTGATGACTCTGATTTAACTAACTGGTTTGATTAATTTATTTGTGATTCAGACTACACTTTTCATGTTTTATGTTTTGATTCTCTAAAAAGAACTAGTTCAAAAGAGTTGTTTGTTTGGGATTAAACTATATTGTTATATATGATTCATCAAAAAAGAACCTGTTCATAAGAGTCATTCTTTTATGATTCAAAGCACCATTTTCCTGATGTATGTTTTGATTCAGTAAAAGAAGCAGCTCTGTAGAGTCATTTGTCCAGGACTACACTGTTTGCACTGTTGATTCACAAAAAAAAAAAAAAAGACCTGGCACATAAGAATCGTTCAGATATTAATACCGAGCTATTTCACTTCATAGATAGCCTCTTGAACTTCCTTTCTCAATCTGTAGCTCATTTTTTATTCCGTCCCTGTACAATTAGGATGTTAAGGGTGTGAGACTGTATAATTTTCTCTGATGTGACCCAGCGCAACTGGAGAATATGATTCACTCAGCCTGACCCAGTTAAGATGCTCCTCTGCTCCTTCTCAGCGCTCAGAGGCTGGATCAGGTTTCATATTGGGGTTACGCAACATTGAATTTGGATCCTGGGAATCACTTTTCTGTCTTCTTTCTCTGCACTGTCCCTCATTTTTTTGTCCCCTCGCTCCTAGTGTCTTTCACTAGAAGTTCTGTAAGGTGAGAGTGGATGAAGTTTCAGTGCGGGCAGAAACAGGGTCAGCTTTTTGAGCTCAGCTGGGTGTGTAACTGCATTATTGTGCCTTCAGGGAGGAACCAGATCGTGCTCTGGAGTCTGTGGTGTCAGTATTGGGTAACACCTTTATCTGTTAAACAGGACAGAGGAACTGAGATGGGTCCTGATGCTATTACATAGACCAAAGGGGAAAAAAATGTATTATGACAAATTATTATCTTAGCTTGAAATGAGATTTATTGGAGAACATATTTTGATCTTGAGAAACAGACTTTAGTAATCTCTCGAGTTTCAGAAATGATCTCAACGATCAGATTTTGCAAGATACTACAAAGTCTGAAATTAAATGTAAGAGATCAAAACCAAACCAGATCACCCAAAAATAAAACTTCAGTCATTGTTTACTCATCCTCATTGTTGTTTCAGATTTGCATGATTTTTGGCCTTACTTGATTAGTGGCTTCTACTATAATATCATAACTGTTGTTTTAATGATGTGCGAGCAGACATGATCATCAAATATGCCACTGTTAAACATATGCCAACATTTTTTCTCATAACTTTATTTATGCAATTGTAATTGCAGTGTCAATGCTTGCATGCCACCTCTAATCAAGAGCATTAATCAAAATATCTAAATGCCACTTTAGATGCAGCATCTGCAATGCAAATATGTATTTTTTGATACTGAATTCAGTTGATTAGTATCACCTTTTTTAATCTAATTCAGTTTATTAATTAAATGTAAGAGTTTTCCATTAAAGATGATACATACATCTAATAAGGTTAGAAAAATGCCACTGGAAATCATTTTAAAGCGGTTTATATTACTCCTTAATTGAACTGTAAAAATATTGTCTAATTATCACTATTGATGTGGAAAATGTGGAAATATTATTATTATTATTATTATTATTATTTTATTTTTTTTCGTTAATGCCCCCTCTACATATGATAACTTTCAACAGACTGAAATGTATGATGCTGTTCATTAATAATATGAATATGTGCAAAAACAAATGAGATTTCTTTTCAGGCTTGTGTGGTTAATTTAGACCTTAACACCAAGGACAATAACCAAAAAATATAATAATATTAGCATTGACACCAACGAATGGTAACATTCTGTTTATTATAAGTGTCTTCTGCCACATTAAATGCACAGTCCTTTCAAAGTCGTGTGGACTCTGAATGAATATGAATGTTTTATTGTTCATCAGAAAGTGATTCCAATGATATTGTTGCTCTGTGACATTATCTTCATAGCTGTGGTGTGAAAATTTGTCAAAACTTGATTAATTGTTGTTAATGGGCCTTTACACTTTAACTTTGTAGCACTACCCTGATTAGGCAAGCAAGATTCTAGGCCAGAAACCTCATATACCAGACCAGACGCAAATAAAGGCCAGTCATTATTCTGCCACACTCCTGCAATGTGTCCTTGATTTCCTGCTTGTTCCTTGTCTGGACTGTTATCGCTTCAGTTCCATTGTGGCCGAGGTTGTTGAGATATTTTTAAAGAGGTGATGTCATCTGGCTGTAAATGCTGATCAGAGTCACAGACGTGAGTCAACGTCGGGGAGATGGAAATCCTGAGCTCTCCGAGGTGAGAGGGAGTTACTTTGCAGGCAAAAAATGTGTCATTTAGATTGTTTCTCATTCTCTGGGAATGTGTGTGTGCAAGCCTGAGCATGTGTTTTGTGTATGTGTGTGTGTGTTTCAGCTGATCAGGGCTGAGGGAAGGGATGGAATGAGAGAATAAAGAAATAAGGGGGAGATGGAGAGGAAAAAGTGATGGTTTTCTTGGTTTCCCAGCTTCCTCAGTGTTATTATGTGCCATTAGCTTGATTATAGGCCCATGCCAGACTGGGTCCACATCTGGAACTGTAAATCTGCCAGATGCAAGAACAGATTTCTAAAAAGAATTAAATCTATCCTATGGTGGTGTGTGTGGCAGGTTGCTGTATTTAGTGCTTGTTTGCTGTTGTGAAGAAGATCTTTAAAGCTGAAGTGTGTACTTTTTTCTGTATAGAGTAAGGTTGATTCCTCATAAATACTGTGGCGCTATCAAAACATTGTCTTGTTGATTTGAGCTTCCTGACTGGCCTTTACACAGCAACATTGGTGTGAATTTGAGGTGGGACTATCTGTTGTATCAACTAACGGTTAATTAGTATTAAGGAAACCTGTTTGAATACAATCATTATGTTTGCAAAAATTACACCTATCACTTTAAAATATTACTGCGAATTTGCATCGTTGCAATGCTTCTGCCAAATGTTACTAATGTGTCTTTTTAATGTGTTTAGGGAGGTTTAAGAAAGTTGAGTCTGTAAAAATCTTGTGGTTTAAATTAAGGCTGAACGATTTGGGAAAATAATCTAATTGCGATTTTTTTTCCCCAATATTGCGATTGCGATTTAATATGCGATTTGTTTTGTAAAGATTTTTTTTATCCTCTTTTTTTCCCCAACAAAACGTAATGAATTATTTAAATATGACCAACACAATATTAGATGCATTTAGTGTGAAATGTTCTTTCCCATAGGCTGGGCCTATTTGTTATAATTAAATTTAAAAAATTTTATTGAACTGCTCGTTACAGAAACATCTATGGCTTTGCCACTGTGCATTTCAATAATTTAAGCAAAGGTATGCGCACTTTGTAAACACTGTGTGCAAAATTTACAGTCTGAAGAAAAAAATAATTAAAAATAATAATTATCTTACTGCTCCAAAGTCAGTAACATTTCACACAACTGCAACAGCATTTGCTTTTAAAATATTTAGTAAAATCAAAATAAATAAAGTTATAAATAAAAAAATGGAGAAATGCACTTTTAAATTAGACAAAAACTATTTTAATATTATAATTTGGAATAGATCAACCTCACTTATCAAGTACACAACAATAACACACCACACAGACTAAAGTTCACTACGAGTATGGCACTGCCAGCTATAATGATCCAACAGTTTTGTTCTCAGTGGCTCACAGGTTTTTTGCTAAGAAAACCAGAATATTGACTTTTGCTGGCTTCAAGGATGAGCGAGTGCAAGTCACAATATTCCCTCCTGTGCTAAAAAGACGCTCTGAGGGAGCGCTTGTGGCAGGTACAGGTACTCTGGTAAGGCTCAGCTGTGCGGCTTGACCACATATCTGTAGTGCTAGCAAAAAACTCCACCGTTTTAACCTCCGCGGCGACTTTCTCTTTACACTTTTTGTACAGCTCCGGTATGGCAGTCTGACTGAAGTATGTACGGGAGGGTATATTGTACCGTTTATCAAGCGTATATGTCAATGCCACGAATCCAGGCTTGGTCACCGTGCTGAGAGGCATCATATCTTTGGCTATGAACTCGGTTATTGCCCGAGTGATTTCCCTGTGCCGTTTTGAATTACGTTCATACGGAGTGACACTTTCGAACATTTCGGTCAGTGATTCCTGTCTTGAGGTATTTGGCCTGTCTGGCGCACTGGTGCTCGGCATTTTGGTCATACAACTGTCATACATTGATTTGTGGTATTTTTTTAAGTGCTGAAACAAGTTTGTAGTGTTACCCCGTGAAGTCGCAACGGGAGCACGGCATGCTCTGCATAACACCTGAAGCTGTGCAGCATCTTCTTTTTTGAAACCAAAATAGTTCCACACCACCGACGTGCTGTTCCTCTTTGAGATTAAAGTCGCAGCTGTGTCAGTTACTGACTGTTCCGTCGAGGCAGAGGCCATTGCGCTACAGGTTAAATATGAACTGACAGGATGAAAAGTTGTTGCAGCCGAGTTCTCCGCTCTTTCGCTCGCGTCACATGCCCACCTCAAATCGCGCACGTTGCGATTAGAAAATCACATTTTCTCATATCGCGATATTATCGCAAATGCAATTAATCGTTCAGCCTTAGTTTAAATGTCATCTATGTTCGAATTAGGTTGAAGTCCCTAGTTCCCTAGATCATATCCCTTAGTTATCTGTAAATTTATACCAAAGTTGAATTGTCTTTTTTTATGCTTTTAGCGGCACAAAATAAAAAATGTGATAAAATTTTGTGTGTACATGTGTGTCTGTGTGTGTATTAGTACCTGTCAAAGGTTTAATCATGATTAATTGCATCCCCAAAAAAAAAAAAGTTTTTGTTTGTATAATATATGTGTGTGTACTGTGTATATTTATCGTTTTATTTCTCAGATATTTTGTGTCATTTAAGATCTCTGAAACTCCAGAGGACAAATATTGGTGTGTATTTTAGATCTAATAGTCTTTCTTCCATGTTTGGTGAAACACAACATACCTGTCCAGTTGCACTCTGATCCATGTTCTCTATGATCATCAAACATCCAGGTCCCGAGGAGGATCTGAGATGATGTCATCAAGGAAATGATTGTTTCACTGGTGTTGTTTTGGTTGGATGAAAGGCGTGCTGTTTGACTGTGTGAAGGGGTGTGAGGGCGACGGGGAAGTGGTCTAGGGAATACCCCACATCGCTAGAACATCAGCCATGCCATGAAAGGACTCTCTGTGACGTGGTCACAACAACATGACCCGTGAAGGTAGGGGGTCCAGCTTCTTTGTATGACACCCCCCTCTCCGCTCCCCTCGTCTCTGACATTGTATGAATCTTCTCAACTTTTCTCTCAGGGGATTTAGCCCTTAAATGCCCCCCTCAACCCTACAGACGTTCAGACTCCAGCCATCCTCAGGAATGAGGGGAATGAGGAGAGCAGAAAGAAAAGAAAGAATGGATTGAGAGCCTGAGGGCTAGAGAGAGAGAGAGGAGGGGGAACAGGAGAAGAGAGAAGGTTTTTGGACCCCGCAGGCTTTGGCGTGTTAAGCTGTAGTGTTAATGATTTTATTTGGGCGGTAATTACAGGCTGTGGTGTAGAGCTCAGAGAAAAGGAAAACAAGCATGCTCAGAATCTGAAAGACTGCAGGATGCTTCAGCAGCTCATGAAGTGAGGTTAATGTAGAGCTTCTGTCAATTTGACAATTGATTTTTTTTTTAAATTAGTTTTGTTATTTATTTTTATTTTTTTAATTATTAAAATTGTATCAAATATTTAATGTAATGAGTTGTTCCACCTATTTTGTTTTTTTCTAAATTGGAATATTGATGCATGTTAGTAAAAAAAAAAAAATGGTCTGAAATTTTGTTTGTGTGTCTGTTTTTTTGTTTGTTTGTTTTTGTTAAATTGTTTAGTTTTTAATTTTATTTTTTGTTTAATTTTTGTGTATGTGTGTTTTGTTTTTGTATTTCATTTTATTTATTTATTTATTTTAGGTTTTTTTTTTTTAATTAAAAAATTTAGTTGTTCCGCCTTTCTTTACAGCTGATATCACAGAGACTTCTTATTTTTCAGTCTCATTTCATTCTTATTTTTCAGTCTCTAGTCATCTAGAGAACACATAATGTAAAGTAACTTTACCAAGTGAAGTTAATATACTGTTTAACCTGAATACACTATATATATGTCACATTGTGGAGATTGTGGGCTGTGAATCATTTCATGTTAACTTTCAAGGAAACAGGTTGGCTGTGGGTGGTGTGTGTGTTTAGCAGTGGAAGTGAAGGCATTTATGAGCCAATAAAAAGCCCCCGACCTCTATTCTCGTGTCTTCCTCTCTCCTGGAGATCAGAGGACATATGTACACTGTAGGTTGATTTTTGTGGTTTTTAACAACCGACTGAAATTATTCTAACAAAAAAGAACCACAAAATGCCACAACATTTTATGAACATCCTGCCGTAGTTAAGAAACAATGTATGGACCTGAAGGTACAACCACAGTACGTTTTCGTAGCTTAAGGCTTCTGTTTGTAATCTCTGTAGCTGTTGTTTTTCCTGCACTACTTCAGAGCATCAGATGAATGGTTTTGTTGCTCTTGGTTTGACCCCTGGGGGTGACGTTTGTGTTTGGAGTTAAATTGGACAGGTTATTGCTTTTGCAGAGGAAAATGGCACCAGTCAGCTGAGAAGACATTATCATTGCTGTGCTGATCTTTCCCCCCACCTGAACTTTGGCTGTTTTTAAAGAGTTTTAAGAGTGTCATGTGAAGCAATTCTGTGAGGTGTTCATCCAGTGTGACAAAGCAATATTGCCTTTGTTTTGATCAATCTAAATGATACAGTACTGACTTGTGTTGACTTCTGTGCTGGTCTGTTGTGCAAGTGTTTTATGCTTTAAAGGCTGCAGCCTACACCCTTGTTTTCTGTATTACGCAAAAGTCGAATTAGTTCATTTCAAATCATAATATGTTGAAAATAGTGCACTTGGAAGTTGGAACAGAAGGAGTTTGGAAACTGCCACATTGATTTTTAAATGTGCCAATCTAAATGTAAGAAATTAGTTTTACAAATGCAGTGAACATGCTAATTGTACATTTGAATTGAATCTGTCATTCACAGTTATATTGCTATAATTGTTTCCAAGTTGTATGGTCAGTAAATGGCAGTAAATAAAATTCAGTGTTTATTACATAGTAAATATATTTAAAAATTGTAATATGTGTTAAATGTTATCTAATAAAACAAAAACACTCGAATCATTTTAGTAATTCTTTTGTGAATTTAAAAATCACAATGTTGTCATTTACAGTACGAAACATGGATAACGATTCATTTATTCATTTAGAAATCTTCTGAAGACAAAATCAGTTTCACCTGATTCAGTTGAGCTTTTATTGTAGTAAATGACTAATGGAAATTAGTGTATATATATATATATATATATATATATATATATATATATATATATATATATATATATATATATATATATATATATATATATATATATATGTTATAGGCACAGGTTTGCTGCAAGGCAAAATGTCCTGTTTTTTTTCTCCTTTTTTTAGAGGCACACATTTGCTGCAAGACAAAGGTTCCTGTTTTGTTGTTTTTTCCTTTTTTCTTTCTCTCTGTCTGGTCTCCTTGCTGTGCTGGAGAGACTGTCGCCCTATAACTGCATTTTATATACAGATTACATCATCATATAAACATTGGTGACATCATAATGATTTCATCCCGTTCCATAACCCACCAGTAGCCTTTCAGTGAGACGTGTGTGGTTCAGTGTGTATTTGCATTGTGTGTGTGTGTGTGTGTGTGAATGGGGTAGCAGATGAGGATCTGCTTTAGTCTTCATCATTAGCTGATTTCAAATTAGGCTAATTACTCATTTAAGAGCGGCCTGGCTTTTAGGCCTGGCTTTTCACTGTGTAATTAGATATTATTTTAACAATTTGTCTCTCTCTCTCTCTCTCTTTCTCTCAAGCTGTTGTAGGGAGGGCTCCATGAATGTTCGTCACCATGATGATGATGGACCAAATGCTGGACCTCCCGCCTCCATTGAGCAACGAGGTTCCCATGATGCACCACGTGATCAATGGCGATGCACCACAGCAGGTGAGTTTGTAAAGTCAGACTTATTTATTGACAGCAAGTCTCAACAGCCTTTCATATTAAAAGCCAGAAATATTCTATAGCAACTTTTTATCTAAGACTAAAGACCAAGAATTGTTCCCTTGTTCGACAAATTGAACATCTGCTCTTGTTTTACAGGTGATCCTGGTCCAGGTGAACCCAGGTGAGACGTTCACCATCCGCACGGAAGACGGGGCGTTGCAATGCATCCAAGGTTCGTTCAATGAAGATCTTCATATTGCTTTTACTAAATGTTACTGATCAAATCTGTGAGTGAATCAGACCCATTTGGAAAGGAATCAAGGGGTTTTCTCTACAGTTTATGATGCCATTTTAAGTCTATTTTACATTTAGTATGAATACATGAAGGTGTTTGTGTGGCACAACACCTTAATATGCCACCACATTTGTGTGGCATATTATATATATATATATATAATATTCTAGCCAGTAAGTCACAAGGATTTTTTTCCCTCAACATTTTGCAACCCTAAAATGTTCTACATAAAAACTATTTGTAAACCTCTAAGAGATCTAGGTCATGTGACAGTGCTACAAAACCATTTCTTACCTTCTTGTGTGTTTGGCCAGTGGAGAGGCGTTCGGTCACTGAATCCCTACACTAAATTACATCTGACCTCATAATGTCTTTTTAACTTCATAAAGGCCACCGAATTCCCTCAGTAAAAGTTTTGCAAGTATATGTAAGAGATTTGAAGTGGACAGTCACAGTAGCCTAGACCACAGGATACTGGATCTGACTGTCCGGGTGCTCCCATCACTGTTTACACAGCTAAGAGGAACTTAAGAGGAACTGCGATGACTGTTTAATTCAATTTGTCCAATGAGAATAGCACAGCAGAATCAGCAGCGGAGGGCTGTTTAGTTTATTCTAGAGACATAGCTGGCAGCTGTAGATGGAGAAAGAGAGTCTGTACCTCACAGGTGTGGAGAAGATGCAGCTGAAGGCCCCGGTAATGTTCCGGCATGTTCAGGATAAGATCTTTGTTTAATTTTCTAACGTTTGTACGAGCTTTGGCAGCTGCACTGGATAAGCTAAGTCCCCTGTTATTCTCTGATGTTGACTTTGCATTTCAATTGCAAACAATTTGCTGATAAATGTTTTCCCAGGGCTGGGCAGTTTACCGTTGGCTTATCTTTATTAAAACAGTCCTGTAAAGAGGTGCTACAGTACATACTATGTCTGTAATTCAGAGCCCCTTTAGCATTTGAGAGTATCTAAAAGTGCTAAATGAAGCTCTGTGGACATTTTTCGAGCAGGATCTGTTTCCGTAAATCACAGTAATTGCCTTATATTTTTCAGACTGCTTACTGTTGCTAGCTGTTAGGTTGTCTGAATGACAAGTCGACAAATTGGACTAAAGAAAGCTCTGTGTACTGTAATTAGGCTGGATTTAAAGGAACAGTTCACCAAAAGAAATGACAACTGTCCTTATTTTCTTACATTTATGTATGGAAACTTTTTTCCGTCACTGAATAAAAAGTAAAAAAAAAAAAGGTAATTGCGGCAAATCTGAGTTTTTCTCTCAGAATTGCGTGTTAGTGTCTCGCAATTGTGAGTTTATATACCGCAATTATGAAATTATAACTTGCAGTTCTGACTTTATCACTCTTAACTGCGAGGTTATAGCTCACATTTCTGAGAAAAAATATCAGAATTGTGTAATATCTTTAAACATGTTATTTATTCCTTCTAATATGCTGATTTGATGCGTTTAAAAGTAGCGTGAAAATACAATATATATAAGTATAATAATTGTATTTTAGTGGCCAATTACATTACACAAAGTGTCTGGAGAGTCAGTGTCGACTGTGGTGATTAAAATATGAGTAATCCAGTTTTATGAGATCTAGCTTTTATGTTGTTTCTTTGCGAAGCTGTTTGTGTGGTATGAACCCGAGTTTTTCGGTGGAAACGTACAGGGATGTGAGGTTTGCTTTCCATTCCTGCTGAGGTTTATGAAGCTGAAAAACATCTGAATTCTACATCCTCCTCCTCCTCTGAATCACCTTTCCTGCCAGACGCAGGGCTTTTGATGGACGTCTGCAGGATTGACTCTGATGCAATCCTTCCGAGCGACGGTCAATAGAATTGTGAGGTGTTATAAAAATATGTTCTGGTGCTCAGATACGTCACTGTGCATTAGTCCGTATTCTCACAGACATACTGTCGACTCACTCTCATCAGGAGGCCTGTAAAATACACACACACACACACACACACACACACACACATGCATGCATGCATTCCAGACTAATGAACCTTTAGATATTATTTATTGGCAATATTAAGTTCACCTGATTTTCTTTGTAAAATACTCTCTGTGTCCCTGTATTCCAGCGCTATCTCTTCCTTTCACTCCTTTTCTCTGGACTGAGTTAAATATGTTTCCTGTTGATGTGGCTCGGAGACCACCCCCCCCCCCCCAGTGGCCCCCCAATCCCTCACCCCTTTCCTCCAGCTCCGAGAATCAGAACTCCAAAAGGCAGATGTCTAATATTAGTGGCCACGGTTTTGAAAAGCTGTGTGTAAAACAAAAATGTGTCTCCCTTCTGACAGTCGAGAGTGCAAGAGGCCTTGGGCAGACGTTTAGAAGTGAAGGAAAACTTCTAAAAGAATGTGTACATGTGGAGATCAGGCACCGCTAACACATCACACCTGGCCCAGCACTCTTTCCAGGTTAACCCTGTGCAGACAGCAGTCGCCTGTGGCCTCAAGGGAGACAAAATCCGGCGCAGTCATGGGGGGGCGCGAGTTGTGCTGAGCTTTTGATCTCGCTGTGGGACATGCTGGTCTTGATGAACGTCGCATTGCTTGCTTATGTTAAAGCATCATAAAACACTGTGTCTGGCCCATCTCTGTTTTGGGGTTTTGGAATATCCAGAGTTCCCTTCATGTAACGAATGACCAAACTGTGGAACGTCTTTTATTAAATTGATCAAAAGTGACAGTAAAGACATTTATTAGATTTCAAATGATGTTTCAAATAAATGCTGTTCTTTTGAACTTTATATTCATCAAAGAGTCCTGAAGCAAAAGTAGCATGGGTTTCCACAAAATAGAAATCGGCACAACTGTTTTCAACATTGGTAAGAAATGTTTCTTGAGCAGCAAATCAGCATATTAAAATGATTTCTGGAATTTCTGGGAATTACAACAAATGTAATTTTGCTTTCTCATTGGCTCTAATAGCAAAAAAAAAAAAAAAAACTTTCCAAAAGAGGAAATTTTTTTTAGAGATTGATTATATTGGTCATGCTAGAGAAAGTTGTCGTTTTCGAAACACTTATGCAGCAGTGTGATTGTGAACTTTTTTTTGTCATTTAAGTTTTTTTTTTTTTTATATATATAAAAACTTTGCTAGTTTTACGATGTTCATCATAGTCTGTGAATAGGTCAATTATAATAGTATAATAGTAGTAATAATAATGTCAATAATCAGAGCAACAGAATACTCAAAACGCACAACTTTCTACACTTGCACTCAAACCCAGAGTCACACACACAGATTGCGTTCTTCATGAGCAGAGATGCTTATACATGCTAACAGACGTTGACTCCTCCCACAGAAGCATGAGCAACTACAAGCAGCAAAGAGCAGGAGTTCCTGGAACAGATGGTGGTTAGTTTTATAAAATAAAATAAAAATGCAGTTTATTTCAAACTCACTAACTCAAGTTCAGGTTATTTGCTTCTTCTCCTTCTTGCTCTTTGTTGTTCCTGTTTCCCTTTTTATGGCATTTTGGTGTTTTTTTTCTTTCCCTCGTTTAGTGTGACTGTTCTCATCTAGTCTGCACTCTTTCCTGGTGGAGGAAACCCCCTCTGCCGCACAGATGATCATAGCAGAGCTTCAATTCCATTCTTCTGACTCACTCCGCTGAGGAACAGTGGATTTTTGTGTGCATCATGGAACAGGCAGAGAGAGCGGTCTGAGGAAAAAGGCAGCGTTGTGTCTCAGTCACGTCCTTTTGGTTGTGTGCTCTCCGTGCTTGTGTCCATGAATGTGCCAATCTTTTCTAAATATATTGGCACCCTTGATCATTTATTTGAAAAACCTTTTTGAACGAAAGCTCTGAGGAAAAATTATTCCTCAGAGGTTGCTCTTTCATAGCTTGGGAGACATAAAGTCAGTGTAGAAAATAAAATTGATCCTGTATTTTTTTCCCTAGTCTTTCTGTGCATGAATCATTAGTGCATGTTATTTCAAAGGAAAGAATCTTTGTAACCTTTCTTCAAAACATCCTCTGCTTCTGACATCATCAAGCCCTCTTATATTTATAACCCGATCATGACCGATCAGTTCCTGATGGATAAAATCAAGTCCCACCCTACATTTTCTTCCTGATTAAATATCCTGTTTTATTCAGAAATGAGTCACATTATTAAAGTAGAATGGTTTCCGATATTCTCTTTTGAAGTTTAAGCTTACGGATATTTCACTTTAAATTACTTAGTATGCAAATAGAAACAAACAAGGTTTTTAATATATTAGGAAGGCTGTTTCAGCATCTCAGTGCATTCATTGAACTCATTTATTGAAACCCACAGCACATATAAAAAAAAAAAAAAACATTTGTAGGGATGTAACAATGCACCCCAAGCTGGTTGAAAATAAATACAAATATGTTGTGACTCAGATCGTTTGAGATGTTAAAACAATTGCGATACAGTTGAGGGTGAGAGTTTTTGTGAATGTATCTCTGAGGAGAACTGACTGGCCGTCTTTGGGAAAGTTGACATGGTTTTTTCTTTTCATCTGGCCTTTGTATAACGCATATTAAAGCGTTGTTTGAACACAGTACTTCTTTGCTTACCACGGTAGCAAAGGAAATGCTATATTTGCTTCTTTTCCATAAACGCCACCTACTGTCAGAGAGTGAATTTGCATTTTCACTCAGCTCGTCTGCTGTTTTTGTTTCGTGCAGATGTTTTATGCAGTAAGGGGAAGTTGTGGCCTAATGGTTAGAGAGTCGGACTCCCAATCGAAAGGTTGTGAGTTCTAGTCTCGGGCCGGACGGAATCGTGGGTGGGGGGAGTGCATGTACAGCTCTCTCCCCACCTTCAATACCACGACTTAGGTGCCCTTTGAGCAAGGCATCGAACCCCCAACTGCTCCCCGGGCGCCGCAGCATAAATGGCTGCCCACTGCTCCGGGTGTGTGTTCACAGTGTGTGTGTGTTCACTGCTGTGTGTGTGTATTTCGAATGTGTTAAATGCAGAGCACAAATTCTGAGTATGGGTCACCATACTTGGCTGAATGTCACTTCACTTTTTCACTTTTAAAGTCAGACCATCTTCAAATTTCGAAATCATATAGTATAATTTGGATACTGCTTGGTTGGATCATGATTAAAATACAGTAGTTGCCTCAAATGTTAAATGGAATGAGCGCAAACAAAGCCTTCATTTTGTTTATATGAAGAGATTTATTTGATTTATTTGATTTTGGGTTTGTTTTAAAATTTCAGTGTAGTTTTGTTATTTTGAATATTTCAATTTCACAAAAAAAATGTGAATTTTATTCAAGCAATCATAAAAGCTCACCTTTTCATTTATAATTTGTCTTAAACAAATTTGACTTTGTCAAATCTCATTTTGTTAAAAAAAAAAAAAAATCCCTAAAAATGTTTATGAATTTATTACTTTTACATAAGTCTTGATTCACACTCCTTTTAGTCTTTAAGTTGGTATATAGGACATACTATTGAGCTAATAAAAAGGAGATCTCAATTGTGTTTCTGCTGCTTGTTTTGTTTAAACATTTTTGTATCCTAATTCCCTGGTTTTCAACCTACTGCCGCCACTTTCTCCAGAACATTTTACAGTGGAACATTCCACCAGTTTGTTTTTTCTCTTCCTCCTCTCTCTCTTTCTCATTTCTCTGGCTCTTTCTCCATTCTTTTTTGCTGACCTACTATTTTCAGCTACCGCTGTGTCCTGCAGCAGATTTCTGCGTGCCTTCATGGGGCAGTGGTTTGGTAATCGTAGTCTCAAATTTCAGGATAACAAGGGCACGCATAAAAACAAACCCGGCAGATTGACACCTTCGCTCCCTGCCAGCTCTCTGGCACAGTTTGCAGTGCCCGGCCCGAACAGAATGAGTGTGCACTTCATGAGAGTGAACTCCATAACCCTCCTCTGGTTTACTAACCTGTGCAAACCCACATCACAGATTTAATCTGAGTGTTCTTAAAGGGACAGTTCATCCAAAATTGAAAGTTCTGTTATTATTTACTCACCCTCATGACTGGAACAAAAAAGGAACATTTTTGAAAAAAAATTCTTCAAAACCTTTGCAATATAGTGCATAAGTCATAGATCAGTTTAATGATACTTATACATTGCTTTTGTCTACTTTTTTGAAGTTTGACAGCACCAGTCTCCAGTTACTTTCATTATGTTGCAAACATTGGGCAGAGAATTTCCAGAAATTAAATTTTTGTGCTCCACAGAAGAAAGAAACTCTAATTTTCTAATTTTTGGGTAGACTGACCCTTTAACCCCTTACTAGTAACCCCCCTTTTTTGGCATGGAGACCGAAATTACATACCCAAAATAAAAAGGTTTCTGCTCATGATTCTTTCTGACTAGATACATATTCAACATATGTTCACAAAGCTGACACTTTAAAGTTTACTGTTCAGGAATCAGAATCACTCAGACTGTTATGATAATAGAGATATATAAGCTCAAACATAAAAACAAAAATAAAAATATTAAAAACATATGTTTTAAATGTATTTTAAAAAATGTTGATGTAGGAAATGAGTTTGAAAACACAGTGTAGCTAAGGCCACAAGTCTTCCAAGACTTCATAAAAATTTCATAATCGAATCTGTAAAACTGTGAATTTTATTAAATATTTTCTAAGGCCATGTCATGTGTGTTTTTAGAGAAGGCTAATCAGATTGATTTATGGCCCTTGTCATCTCTGTAAGATCTCACATGTAAACACTGATGTGTGTTTTATATGTGTGTTTGGCTGTGAAAACTGCCCGTTTCATGATTGTATTGTTCTCACCAAACGAGTCTTTCACACCTCCGCCAGGTATGACACATTATCCGCATTATTCTTTTATCATTATTCTTTTGTTTTTATTCCACCTTTATTAGCCTTGATTGTGGTTTTTCAGGCTTTACAAAGACACAAAGCAGCAATCTCACTTCAGTCTCTCTTTGCATTTAGCCCTTATTTATCAAAAGTCTTACTATAAAAATACAACAAAACATTTTCTTACGACCTTACGTGAATTATTGAGACAAAAATGCATTATGAAGAAGAAAAGCACCTGCTATTAGTAGCATTGGTGCTAACGTTAGCATCAAGCTACATCTGACAATTTATGAAATTATTAGTACACTTTTACTCAAAACTCACTTTAAACCCCGATCGAGTGTTTATAATAACTTCCTTTAGCGATCAGGGGTGGAATTTGGTCGTTTACTGTTGTAAAAATATGTTATTTGTAGCCTTTTTCATCGCTGCACAAGTTAGCATTTCCGATGTACATTTTCGATTTTTTTTATAAAAACGCCCCAGATCTCAAGAAATTCTCATACCAAGCTTTACTATCGTAATCGCGGGTTTATTATTCGGATATTTTGTGTGTACAGAGGTGTTTCAGTGTTGTTTTGGCCAGATAACTACCAGGAAGTGTGCAGGAAGCATGTGACACGATGGGGCGGTGTCCAGATATGAAACTCTAGATTGACGTTTGAAAGACCCAATCAGAGTCTGAGTCACACACCGCACGAGCTGCCGGCACAGCAAACACATACACAGATCGCTGGGAGAGGCTGTTTATCATCTGATCGCGTAAATCCGTGGAAAATGAATAGAAATGACGATTCTGTCTGAAGAAATATGAAGTAAACATCAGTAAATATATCCATATATCTCCGCAGATATGCATCTTTGGTCTATAAATCCTTATTGACGCTGTTCAGTGAGTCTATGTGAACACAAATAAACCGCTCTTGACGTGACTGAATATGAGTGAGTTATGAATTTCTATTCAAAATGTGGCATAATACAGATTTATTATTTTGCACTCCTGACATAAATCACTAAATATCTGTCACTGCAACAATGTTTTATCAAAATATTGGTCAAATATCGAAGCTTGAGTCTTTAAACTTTCCATTGATGCACAGTTTGTCCAGATGAAGTAAGACAGTGATGTTTAATGTGCTGTGAAAGTGAAACAATAATAAACTGGGGCCGTCAGCGATGTTTGCACGCAAAGGGGTTAAAAGCAACTCTTTGTGTCGGTTTGTATCAGCTAAATTTGATCCTGGGATATATTTAAATTAAGGAGCCACACTGAGTCTGATCTCCATCTGAAGTAACGTGAGCACAGTTTGGGCATTTTAAGGAATTTTTTAGATAGACAATGGTACCATTTATGAATGTGACAGGCTTCATCGAGACGGGGCTGATCCAAGAGTCTCTCTCCCTCTGTCTGTCTTCCTTAGTTGCCCTCTCAATCTCTGTTGAGTCTGAACTGTAGATCATGTCAGAGCAAAGGAAACTCCTTTCTGAGCACAGAGCATGTCAGAGCAGGTCTGCCATGGTAGTCTGCCCTTTTACCTCTTTTTTTTTCCCCCTCAAGCTCTACAGTGTTTCTTCTGAACCTTTATATTTGTGTATACCTAGTGTGCTTAAAATCAACATGACGTCAAAATTCACCAGAATGGCCTTCTTATTAAAACCTTTTTTTGTTTTTGTTTTTTAATTGGAATGAAGCTGAAATAAAATTATAAATATTAGATGAGATGTGTTCCTGTAGCTCAAGTGGTAGAGCATTGCCTTATGAAGCACAAGGTTGGGTATAAAAAATAACAAAAGCACATGATTTAAATAAAATGAATTTAAATAGGAATAGATTAAATTAAATACATCTTAAAGAAAGTAAACTTTTTCTATCAGTTCTGATTTTCATTTATTTTCATTGAAACTGAAGTACTAAAATGAAAATTGAAATTAAAACAAGAAAAGAGAGCTAAATAAAAAAAACTAATATAAATAACAAAGCACGTGACTGACATAAAATTTAACTTAAAAAATAAAAGAAATAAATTAAATTAAAATACAATTATTGAAATTAAAGGCTTAGTTCACCGAAAAATGAAAATTGTCATTAATAACTCACCCTCATTTCGTTCCAAACCCGTGAGACCTCCTTTTATCTTCGGAACACAGTTTAAGATATTTTAGATTTAGTCCGAGAGCTCTGTCCCTCCATTGAAACTGTGTGTACGGTATACTGTCCATGTCCAGAAAGGTAAGAAAAACATCTTCAAAGTAGTCCATGTGACATCAGAGGATCAGTTCGAATTTGTTGAAGCATCGAAAATAAATTTTGGTCCAAAAATAGCAAAAACTATGACTTTATTCAGCAATGTCTTCTCTTCCGGGTGAGAGAGTTAAAAACAAAGCAGTTTGTGATATCCGGTTCGCGAACGAATCACTCAATGTAACCGGATCTTCTTGAACCAGTTCGCCAAATCTAACTGAATCGTTTTAAACAGTTTGCATCTCTAATAAACATTAATCCACAAATGACTAAAGCTGTTAACTTTTTTAATGTGGCTGACACTCCCTCTGAGTTGAAACAAACCAATATCCCGGAGTAATTCATGTACTCAAACAGTACACTGACTGAACTGATGTGAAGAGAGAACTGAAGATGAACACTGAGCAGAGCCAGATAAAGAACGAATGAGTGACTCATTCACGAGTCAAGAACCGGTTGCATCAGTTTTCGGATATGTAAATAATAATAATAAAGTAACACTGCCAAAGACAAAAACACTATTTTTAATTATAAATGAATGTTGTTTACTAATTGAATTAGTAAACCTGAGTCAACTAACTCTAGCATCAAATGCTCTAATGTTCAAATTCACTGAGAAACCCCCATGTTGAGAATGGCAGAGCTGTGGCATACGCTGATCCGGCGTGCAGGGCTGGAGAGGAGCTGGAGGTCAGGTCTGCCTCCTACATCATTTTTCTTTCCCATTCACAAGGAAATCAACCTACACAAGAGTCCCTTCAGCCCCAGCGAGGTCAAAGCAGGTCTCTGAGCCAGCTACTGAAATCATTGGCCAATAGCTATAAATCAGAGGCACGTCTTTATCATTGTGTGATTCACTCAAACGTGTGTTGCTTTTGGGTTTTTTCACGGATGTTGGGTGGGGAGAGGGTAAAGTTCTCACCCTGTTAACTCAGGATGGGAAGCATGGAAATGAAAACAATGCCTTGAAACACCAGAGATGGCCTGGCATGATAGTGACACCCTGGTCTAATTCTCTGAATGGGCTTTTATCAGTGACACTGGGAGTATTTGAGGTCATTCCTCAGACTAATCAGCTGCAGAGAGGGGGAGCGTCTGGAGGGTAGCCGTGAAGTATCTTGTTTTCCTGGAGGGCTGTTTGCGTAACGCTCTCCACGCAAGAGCTGAATGAGTCCACGGATTTTTTTTATTGCACATCCTGAAAGCCAACACCCTCCCACCCCAAACATGCTGGGAATTCACAACCAAGCGCTACATATCCACAGGGCTCACCGCTCTTAAGGCAGGGTGGATCTCTAGACAGACAGTTTGGAATATTGCCATTTTTGGGCCATTTTGTTTTAGCTTTGAAAGGTGGGCTTTCAGTAGAATCGTCATCTCGCAGCCAAATCCCATACTCCATTTCTCTGTGGCCAGTATCTCGTTTAATGGCTTTCATCTGCTTTCTACATCTTTTCTTGCATCTTTTAAGTATTTTCTTATTATCTAATATTTAAAAATAATTACAAAAAAGTATTTAATTCTTTCTAGCATTTGCATTTCAGTTAAACATTAGTAAACAATTTTTTATCATAAATTAAATTTAAAAAAAAAGTTCTAAAATAGTCAATTTTGAATTTATTTATTATTATTTTTTTCTAGCACTTGCATTTCAGTAAAACATTTGAAATGATTTAAGTGCAAAAAATATATATTTTATCTTATTTTTCTGCCAGCAGTTAGATTTTTTTAATGTCAGTTTTTTATGTTTTATAAGATATTGTGACAATTTTGAATTAATTTATTTGTTCTATTTTTTTTCATATTTCGGTAAAACATTAAAAAAGTAAAACATAAAAACTGTTTATATATTATAAAATATATTGTGAATTAATTAATTTATTTATTGTCAGCACTCAGTATGCCGTTTGAAATCAACCATGTTTTTTATGTATAAAAATTTGTATATTTTATTATTTATTTATTTATTCTATTTATTATTATTTTTAACGGTTTAAAATATGACAGTTTGGCTGTTGCCGATAGCAGAATTAATCAGCAAATTAATTAGTCTGACTTTTACCAATGTATCAGTCTATCAGTAATTTGCTGCAGATCACACATAATATTTTTCTTTTTCTTTAGTTTTATGAACATTCAGTCAGTTACGCAGTTCAGATTTGTACAAGTGAAATCAGTTTTACATCAGATGATCTGGAGCACCATAAGTTCAAAATGAATACCAAGATAGAGTTGAGTGTGTGAGCTTGAAACAAATGTTTAATAACGTACAGATTTCAATATTTGTATGAATAAATTGTATTAATTAAGTGTGAAAGGGATTTCACAGGTCTGAACCAGCATTTCTGACTGAGATCTTTACCTGTGGGATTCGTATTTGGACCTTTTAATAAAGTGTGTTTGTCCGCCTGTCCGAAAGTGTGTGTCTCAAGGCAGTCCGCCAAGATAACTGCCATAACTTTCATTAATGCGAATACAAACATCTTATAGTAAATATTTGAGTCTGGTATACATCTCCCCCTGTGATTTGAGCCTGTGTAAATGCAGAGAGGAAAGCATAGCTCTACTGTCTAATATTTAACAGTGTTTGGAGTTGACCAGAGGTGAGTTATAACTAAATGACCGTTGCATTATATTTTGTTATGATTATGCCTCAAGATGCCTTTTTTTTTGTATCAGAGTTTAGCTGAGGGACTATATAATGGTGCCTGAATTAGGACAGATTGTGTGTAGGGAAATAATTGAATGCCTCCAGGGTCTGTGAAACACAAATATGTCCCCTTGATCAGCTCGTCTGTTGGATAAACACTTCGGCTCCCTGGGCTGCAAATTTTCCTCGTTAGATGGAGAGAAACAGATAGTGTTTACAGCAAGAACAATGGGCCGTGCAGTCACAGAAACATGAAAACACACACTCACACACACTATGTACTGAGGGACACAGAAAATTACCATCTCCTATATACATAATCAGATCGACTGCAGGTCTGGAAATCTGCTGTTGTGTCTGGTTGAAAGGAGAAACAGAAGGAATTGTGATGAATGGGTCACATTATAGTGTGTCCTCAACGTTTGTCCAACCTTTGGATGTTTTTCTCTCATTTCTGAAGATGAATTGGTATGGTGCAGCTGAATGCTGTGTTCTTCATATGGGTTGTTTCTTTTTGTGCTTGAATGTTGCTCGACAGAGTGCATGATCCAAACCTAAATTTATATAATTCATGACTGAAAACATTTTGTAACGTGATTTTGATGTAATATAGTGTAGTAAACTTAGGCGTCCCAACCGAGGGGACAGGTGAGAGTTAAAATCTCTACTGAGGAACGGTTGTTTTCTCAGATTGAGGAGTATAAGACCTCATTAAAAGACTCCATCTGCTATCCATGTATTTTTATTGTTGTCTAGGAGAAACATAGATGTTAAAGTGATCTCAACTGTGATTTTTCTCTCCTACAGTGTCCTTCACACACACACACACCCTCCCAAACTCATTCGCTTTCTCAAAAACAGATCAGATTTGCAAACCATTGCAGTAGAAGCACTTCTTTTCTTTGCCCAGTGGCCCTCAGATTGATGCAAGACATTCTTTCCGAAAAACATCCCTTTCTCTCGCTCTTTTCTGCTTGTCGTCTCCCTGTCTGGCCAAGCTAGCCCTCTGAAGTGAATCAGTGGATCTTGTTCAGGAACTGATAGTTTGTGGAAGTTTGCTCCTCTGCAACACTGTCACTCACAGCTACTCTTAAAAGTACGAAACCGAAAATGCCACTTGGCAGGTTTTCCTCAAGAGTGGAGTAAAAGCAACAAAAAAAATCACCGTGCACGAGGATGTGCACTCGCACACACTTTGGTGGTGTGTCAGCGGCCCCCAGCAGGACTGAGTGGACTTTATGAAGTACCCAGCAGGCCCTGCAGTGGGGGAGAGAGCTTCTCTCTGAAGCACAAAGAGGGGTTTGTTCTGCTGAAGAGGCTCTGTGCCTCGACAGCCTCCTCAGACGCTTGGCAATCCAGCAGTTTTACCCCCGTTTCCTACATCCACCTCTTTCCATCTTCAGACATTGCTCATTGCTTCTGCTTAGCGGATGATAAATGGACAAAAAAATATTTTAGACCAGAGACTTTAGGTTGTACTCTTTTTACTTAAAGCCATTAAGCTTCCGTCATGCTTAATGCGGCATTATAGCACTCTCTCATGACACCCCAGCACAGGGGTGTCCAATCCTGCTCCTGGAGGGCCAATTGCTCCAACCCCAATTAAAGACTCCCGAGGCGGCTAATTAAGGTCTTGCTTGGTAAACTAGAAACATCCAAGCAGGTGTGTTGAGGCAAGTTGGAGCTTAACGCTTTAGGATGGTGGTCCTCCAGGACCGAGTTTGCATCACTCATATATTTTCTTCAGATAATTAGAAATGGGGTCTTTCATTTTATGAGGTCATAATTTATTGTAAAAATAAATGGGCGATGTGGGAACATTGTAATTATTTTCCCAATATATTTTTATCCTAACACCCTAACCACAGACAGGCTCTGTTGGTAAATGAACTGCTTAGGACTGTAGCCCAGTTACTGTATGTACAGTGATATGGAGATAAAACAAACAATATATGTATCTGCATATATTTGCATGTCTTTTCAATGCTTTACAAGTCCACCACAATTATTTAATGTCTTTGAATTAACCTCATTTGGGGAATTTTGTCATCAAAATTAATCTGTTATTACCTTGTTATTTTACTAATAAAAATAATAAAAGTTTTTTTGAATTTTTATTTTAGTTTCACTTTTAGGGATTTGTAGTATTTAAAAAGTTTTTATTTGAGTTAGTCACCAAGGTGACATTTCTTATATTATTTGAGCTTTTTTATTTTTATTTCAGATTTATTTTAGCTTTATTTGTATTTATTTTGATAGATTTAGTTAACTTGAACAACACTAATCTTATGTTAACTTTCATTGCATTCTTTGAAATTTTTATAGCTTTAGTAAAAATCTTTTTTTCCTTTCTGTCTTTTTCAAACCTGTATTTCTTTTCATTAGCCTTCACGCCATCCATTCCTTCAACCCCTTTAATCGAGGTAGAGGAATGTTTGTGTTGAGTTCTTTCTCTTCTTTCTCTCCTTTTCTCTCATGCTCTCTCTCTCTCTCCCTCTCTCTCTCTCTCTCTTTGTGGGTCAAGGATGAAAGGGCCCTTCATATTACGAGGCTGTGATACAATCCTGTCACTCAGTCATCTCAAAGCTCCCCCCAAACCTCAAACTCAGCTCCTCAACTTTCACAGGAGCGAGAGAGAGGGGGGCGAGAGAGCCCCGCATACCTGAGTGAGACCCTTTCCAAACACACGGGACGATCTCAATGGATTTTGTTGTGCTCTGTACACGTCACTCTGTGAAAAGGGTATTTTAAGCTGCCATGCGTATACACTCACGTCCCGGTGAAACAACCCACACACATCGCTGTGTACACACACCCCTCCCCTGTCCCCGCCGCTCAAAAACTCCTGTGAAGCCCCTTCAATACAAGAACAAACAGGGTCTTATTCAAACCCAGCAACGGCTAGCTGGAGATACTGACCCTGGTATTGACTGATGGGGGAGAAGGCGAGGAGGAACTGTAAAATTCATCAGGGTGATTTGTTGATTTCCTGCACCGGAGGCTGTCACGCCACGGTTCCTGCAGGGTCTGGAGGAGACGCCGATGTCTAAAACAGCTGGTGGCCCTCAGCTACACGAGCCTGGGATGAGGGTCCTCGTTTGAGATGCATCTCTGAGCTTTATGTTCTGACAACAAGCCGTTGGTGTGCTGGGTGGAGGGGTTTCATTCACCAGCGTCTCATGAGAGCCATAACAGAGAGGGTCTGTGTGCTGGCGGTGGCCCTTTCTTCCTGCGGTGCACCAGTTGGACCTGATGGCTCTATTTCTACCGCGTTGACTGCGGTGAAGCCATAAACAATGCCTTAAATTGTTTGTTTAACCCAGTGTCACAGTACAAAATAAAGGCCTGCGGGATGGTGGGTCAAAAATCAAGTCAAGCTGCTTTTATTTGTATAGTGCATTTCACAGTACACATTGTTTAAAACGTGTTTTTAAATGTAAAATCGAATACAGTGTTCTAACTACATGCGACTACATGCCACGACATGCAATGAAAGGTATATTTTCCATGTTAATCGGAGTTTTCGTCCTAACTAGATGTGAATGTGACACGTAAAAAGAAACCGTTTCTATTTCCGCAATGTCGAAAAAAAACTGGAACAGCAACATACAAACTAGATGACCATAGATAATTCTCAGCTGATTATGTGCGTTATTCAAAGTTAAACATGTGAAATGTAAGTTTAAATATCATATTGTGTGGCCTCATAGCCATATCAAAAGCAACAACAGATACTTCAGATCTTGAAAATAAATCAAAGCGAAGATGTACGTTAAAACAATGCAAACCAACATGCGTATTCCATAACAAAGATGGTATCAGTCACTCAGTATGTACATTTAATCATGTTAAAAAGGTTTAAAATTCCAGAGAGACTCCGCCCACACATGCTTCTGATTGGCTGTGATATTTGATTGATTCCTTCGCAGTATCGCAGTATCGTCTACTGTGGACACTCAAACTACTTGTCGCAGAAATCGGCATGTCGTGTGTAACTTAGGACACGGTGTAACAGTCATTTTCTGCTGAATTACCAAAAATAAAATCTGTTTTGTTACTTTAACATATACTGACAACCAGTACACTGATGGACAAAAGTAAGCCACATGATGATTCAAAGGTAACCACATAGCTTTTCCACAAACTGAGGTAAATACTGATATGTAGAAGGTGCACAGTGTCATGCGCACAAATGCAAAACAACACTGTGGTACAACTCAACTCGCATTAAAACAAACAAATGAACATGTTTTAAACAAAACGAGCTGCGACAAAACCCTAATATACATAACTAAATAACAATCATTATTAGGAAGCTCAATTATTTAACAAAATACCATAAAATGTGAGCTTTCACATGGAATTATTTTCACTGTAAATTGCAATGAGATGAATTTTTGATGGTTTTCGCTTACACAGACTGTACATTTAACAGTATTTTTTTTTTTTTGTAAAATTACATCAAATGTAAGGTTAGATCTATTCGTTTTTCCTTTGGGTATAGCAAGGAAACTCGAGGTTAACCGTTTTTTCTGTAGCATTTTTACAGTTAAATTGAGTCTTTCCTACAGTGTGCTTATCAAACTTTAAAGCTGTACTATAATATGGTCTACATTTTGTGACTATCTAAACGGTAGTTGAAAATGTGCTATATAGTGTGTGTGTGTGTGTTTGTGTGTATGTGTATATATATATATATATATATATATGCAATGAAGAGAATGCAATTGGTAGTTATGTGATTAACTAGTGCAATTCCATCTCTTATGCATATACGTGTCTTATTACCAATGCATTCCTGTTTTTCTGCTGTTTTCTTGTAGCCCCTGGAATTTTCTTTGCTTAGGCTTGCATTACGTGATGGAATGAGGGGGCGGAGTCAGCATTGTGTTACTGTTTGATTGACAGCTCTTTTTTTCTTCTGCTTCAGGGCCTGCTGAAGTTCCCATGATGTCACTGAACGGTTCCATTCCACCAATCCACGTTCCTCCTGGCTACGTCTCCCAGGTAACCAGCAGGAATGGGTCAGGGCCATGCGTCAGGGTGGCCAAACCTCTCTCACACAATGAGGATGTGATTTCACCCCTCATAGGCGAATATCCTTTTCTTGGATACACGTTTACAAAGTGTGATTCTAGTATGCAGGAGCCAAACACACAACAGAAGAACAGGCCTAAGTTGTTCATTTTTACAGAACGATGTCAGGCTAGAGTTTGCTAAAGGTCGACGTCAGTGACATTTCAGAAGAAAGGTTAAAAACTCTTGCAGAGAGGGCAGGAAAAAGGGTTTGAGTTGTGGGTGTAATAAATCAGTGGGAGGGTTATAATGGCACAAAGGTCACTCGTGTAAATATGATTCATTAGCGCATTCCACCCGAATGTGAAGGGCAGGACCCGCTCACCACTTTCCCTCTTTGAACTTCCCAAAAAGATGGAAGCTTTTTAGCTCAAGTGCATCAAAATGAAGTGATAATAATGCTCATTATGTGTGTAATTGTTGCTCTGCTGTCTCAGAAAATGATGGGAAATGCCGTTTTATTGCACAAGCATGAGGCCTCATAAATGGCAGATTTTAATATCTACATTTAAAAAAATCCATATGAACTAGATGTACAGTGAACATACAATATCATTCAAAAGTTTGTGGCCAGTAAGTTATTTTTAAAGATTAATTTATGCTAATTAAAAACATCTTCTATTCTCTCCCAGGTTTCATTTATTTCATCAAAACGACAGTAAAAACATTAACATTGTAAAATATTATTTACAAATGAAAAATTATTGTAATTAAAAAAAAATGTAATACATTTTTTCAGGATTATTTAAGTTATTGTAAGTTTCTTTACTGTTACTTTTGATTAATTGAATATATCTATGTACTGCATAAATTTATTAGTTACTTAAAAAACATTTTTAATTGTATTTAAACACATTACATGATAAATAATTACGTGCCATACCTTGATACATTTTCTTTATCAAGTTAATTACCTGTCCAGATATACCTGTCCAGAGTTGTTTAGAATCATATTTTCACCGTCTTGACTTTACAATTTAATATTTATATGTAATGTTAGTGAATAAATCCAGAAACTGAGTTTGTAGACCTCTGAGATTAATAATAATAATATTTGATTAAAAAAAATATATAGTATTTAATACTAAATTGAAAATATTAACAATTTCACATCAACAGTTAGAACTAAAGTTGATCCAAAAGTTGGTTGGCTGGTTAAAGTTGGTTCTCCTGTAATCACTGTAATGTTCTTTTTTTATTTTTGCTTAATTTATGAGCACAAATAACATTTGACATAATCTGTCTTTGCATGTTCCAGAATATGCAAACTCAAACATAAATCTGTGCTTGTTTCCCCACATGTCAGCATTTATCTCTGGACAAAGGTTTCCGTTCGTTTAAAATGGAAAAGCTCATTGGTATTAGCCATCATATTTAATTATAAATATGGAGTGAACACTTTGTAAACCTTTTCGTGTACTGTTTGCCAGAAAACAACCCTCATCACTGTATCTTCAATCACTTGTACATTCCATCAGTTACGAACTAGACAATAAGGTACATGCTGAATAAGTGTTTTAATAGCTCTCTGCATGAATCAAGAACATACTGGTTTTCCTGCAGTAAAAGCATTTTTAGTAACGAACAGTTTTCTGCTGTCGTCAGTAACCTCCCCCTTTAACCTTGGGTGACCAAGCTGGTCAGCATGGGACAGTGAGTTGATTCTCCCATGTGAACTGTTCCAGCAGATCTGTGATTCCTGTAAGCATCTTCCATGCATGCATTCCTCCAGTGGAATGTACTTGTAGCTGTTCCATTACAAGGCCTTGTTTACTTTTGCATTCCTGCCCTTTGTTTAAAGTGGCACTGAACATCTGTGGTTGCCTCGTAACTGCTGGCATGTTCGATCCGGTGTTGTTTGTCGGGTGGGGCACTAATGGCTGACAACAGAGGGCCTGTGAGGTTGGGGATTGTTTGGCTTGACGTCTGTGGATGTTGTTTTTTCAGGTTCTGGAAGACAACACAGGTTTGCGGAGGGTAGTGGTCACGCCTCATTCTGAATGTTATCCTCCAAGTTACTCTCCGGCTCTGTCCCCGAGCCACCACATTCACCCGCAGTACCTGACGCACCCACACTTTATTCCGGCTTCACATACGTCATATTATCCCCCAGGCAGCCCCGGTGATGTGCCCCCACACCAGTTCTATCAGCACCGTCTGCCACCCATCTACCCGGAAGGTAAGCTTCATAGTCCACTGTAGACTAAAGGTCCTGGACTTTTTCACTTCTTTAAACACATACCTCAGTGAGGATGGGCAACCGTCTCTTTGTACTGAATCATAACACTGTCCTAACTAAGCTCAACTTGAAAGCGAAATACCACACAAAGCTATGAAAACACAACACAGCCAATCTGAACATTCATTTACCGTGAAAAGATGAGACATGCTCGACTGAATATTTCTTTGTGGTTTTGAGGAACTATTTTCTTATTCCTAAATGATTGAAATCATTTTTGTAGACTAATATACATTTTAAACTCAATATGAAATCTTATATATATATATATATATATATATATATATATATATATATATATATATATATATACACGTAGAGAGAGAGAGAGAGTTTTTTTTGTAAATATTTTAATGTATAAGATACGCATTTGTTTAATAAACATAAAATTTATTAAACTAATTTGTTAATTGCGTTTATTTTTAAGTTATTTTTATTTGTGTGGTCACACACAGTTCTGAATAAAATAACTTTTGTGGACAAATATAAATTGTATGTTGAATATATATATTTTTTATTAATATTAAATATATACTGTATTTTAAAATTTTATTTATGTAAATGTATTTGATTTATTTAATTTTTTTGTCGTCATGTGTATACTGAATATGAACTGAATTTTAAATATATAATTAAATTAAATGATTCTTAATATATGGATTGCTGTACTAAAGGTTTAAATCATATGCATGAACATTGCTGCACAAAATTAGATTTGTAGACAAATAAAAAATGTTTGGTGAATATAAAAATATGCTAAATTTTATATATTATAACATTTAAGATTTTTTTACTTATTGCATATTTTTATATATTTTTATATATTTTATAAATTTTAACATTTTTATTTTTTTCAATATTGAAAAATATTTTAAGAAGTTTTTTTTTTAATTAAGAAAGCTTAGCTTAATTTCGAGAAAATTAAGCTAAACTATTTTGAATAATATAATAAGAGTTTTAAGAGGATTTATTTAACATTATTGTGCTTATATATACACAACGCTAAACACTTGTAGACTAGAATATAAATTGTGTATGTTGAATTTTGTAAACAAAATTTGAAAATAAATCCAATACAAAGTATACCAGTAATTATGTTTCACATAAATATTATGTTGCTTTATTTAACATTTTTGTGTATGCAACATATTTGCTCTCTACTTTCCATAGTGTAATTGCAATCTTTGTCTTATCTCAGAGATCATCCCGCTGTATAACATCTCCACTTTCATGGGTCATGAGGAGTACTGTAAACCTCCACCCAAGAAGCTCAAACAGCCGGTGGAGCGTACAAGTCTAAGTCATGTGACCAGCCCGCTGTCCAACAGCTACAAGAACACCACGGCCTGCACCACCACCACTAACGGCTACGGCAAGAGCCACAGCAGCCCTGGAGGAGGAGGAGGAGGAAGCCCCGGCAGCAAGAGGCCAGATCGAAGAGCCAGAGGAAGCCCCAAACACTCAGACACCGAGCCACAGGGTGAGCCAAGTCAAATTTATAAAACACCTCTAATTTAACAGACATCTTGCTGATTTTGTTCATACATGTGGCAACGGCAGAGCACAAAAACAAAGAATACTTCAAGGGTCAGCTGGACTCAAATAAAAGCAGTCTCTGTTGAGATGAGTCAACAATCTTGTCCACTTATGTTGACTTTAAAGTCTCATTTCCATGAAGCTTTATGGGTCCTTATCTCAAGCCTTTATTTTTGAGCTGTTATATCAGTGTCAGCACTTACTCGAAGTGTGACACACATACACATGAGATAAACAGTTTACAGTGTGAGTGTGAATGTAGAAGAGCGCCCACTATTGGTGCAATACAGTCAGTCGCTTGAATGAAATGAGCTGGGAAAAGCATTCTTAAAATACTAATTCTGCTGCTGGAGTATACAGTTGTGCAGTACCATTTCAAATGTTTGTGGTCAGTAGTATTTCTATTTCTAATAAATGCTGTTCTCTTGAACTAATCAATGATTCATCAATGAATTCTGAAAAAAAATATATATATTTCTCCTTATTTATTAAATTATTTATACATTTCTAAATTGGCTTATTTGATAAAACGAAAGGTCAGAACTTAATTAATCAACAATAATTAATAAAAAAATATGATTTATTTCCAAAATGGGTCATTTCATGTATTTTTTTTATATTTTGGTAAAATATTGAAATGAAAATGTATTGAAAAATGGGTGTTGGATTTAATCGCCACCTCAGAGCATTTTGATTTCGAGCTGGAAGAACCAGAACTTGATGAGGCAAGAGCATATCTAATGATGCCACATTGGCAGAATGCTTTGGAAAAGTCTAAAGAAACTGCTGTTGTTTTATTGTGTGATGACATGTTTTTGATAAAGCGGGGTCTCCTTTACAGGCAGTCGAAAGAAGACGGTACACAGTTGGTGGTACTAAAGCTTTATCGCAAACAAGTGGTAGAACTTGGTTATTCAATACCCACACACTAAATTCACCTCCACTGGAATTTCCTGTCACCGTGGTCTTATTATGCCTCCGATCGCAAGTGCAATCTCTAACAGATTCCAATAAAGGATGTAGCTGTACTGGGATCAGATGGTGGATGAATGTGGAACACATGTTGCATGAGATCTAGTAGATTCCATAATTCTCTCTATCATCCTTTCCTTTTCTTTCATCATTCCTTTGAAAACGGCTCACTCGGTCTCACTGTTTTCCTCTTTGTTCTTTAATGTCTTATCTTACTCTGGTCTTTGTTCTTGTGAACCTTCAGTTCCCATGCCTCTGTGTCTGTGTGTGTTAAAGAGACAGAGAGAGAGAGAGAGAGTGTGTGTGTGTCTGAGGCGAAACCACGGTGCATAATGAGACACAGATCTCTTCCTGTCTGAAGTGACGGCACAAGTCTGGTCCGTGTTAAAATGCACAGGGAAAAGGCACGGCAAATTAAATCAAGAGACGAGAAGACGAGCTGTTCCTCTGGAGAATGTCTGAGAAGATGCTCTGGTCTGGGTGAAATGCATGTCATCAGACGTTTAGTCTTGGTCTTCAGTCTTCAGGACTTTGCTGTGGCTCGTCAACAAACTATTAATGATTTAAAACCAGTGAAAGCAAGTCCAGCTATTCTTTAGAAACGTTAGCTGGTTACACTACAGGTCAAAAATGAGTTGTCTGTGAGATATTTGTTTTATATGAAAAGTCTCTTATGCTCAAAGAGGCTGGATTTATTTTATAAAAAATACAGTAAAAACAGTATTATTGGTAAATATTATTCAAATTTATTATAACTATTTTTCAGTTTTAATATATTTGAAATCTAATTGAATTATGTGATGGCAAAGCTGAATTTTCAGCACAGTTGTTCCAGTCTTCAGTGTCACATGATCCCTAAGAAATCATTCTTATTTGCTAATTTGCTAGTCATTAAACATTTACTATTACCATCAATATTAAAAACAGTTGTACACGAGAATTCTTAAAAAACCCGTATTTGAAATATAAATATTTTATATTAACAGTATAAATGTCTTTGCTATCACTTTTGATTCATTTAATGTGTCCCTGCTGAGTGAATTATTAATTTCTTTAAAAACAAATCATACTGAACCAAAACATTTGACCAGTAGTGCTTAAGAAAAAATTCTTATATTTTATCAATATTGTAAATGGCAAAATAGGATTCTTTGATTAATGAATACATTTATTTGAATAATTGTAACATTATATACAGTAGATGCTCACTGTCAGTTTTTATTAGTTTAAAGCATGCCTGCTTAATAAATTATTTTCTTTCTGAATTATTTTAAGGAGTTCATTTACATTCAATATCACCGATGAAACAATATAACACTGTAATTTATTGCATAATTTTGCAAAAATATTTGTAATAAATATTGAGAAATATAATTACAATTTAAAAGGAAAATCATGCTTTTTTTGTTAAATACAGTAGAACATAAATTTTGAAATAATTCCAATTATGAGAAAAGGTTAGCAGAATTACTTTTTAATTTATGTATTTGTTTTAACAGGCTTCAGTGTTTTTCAGTTTTCTGATGAAATGTAGTTTGTAAGATCAATTTACTTTTTCAAAATTGTTTTTTTCAACACTGGCGGTACTTCTTTGAATCCAACGAGTAATTCAAGATCACTTTAACTGTTTTTAATCCATACATGGAGTGGAATCTCTCATTTTCCCACTCTTTTCCCTCTTCCTCTAATAAAATAAAGAATCCACTGAAAACATCCTCAATCTCTCAATCCCAACAACATCTTATTAGGGGAAAACCAGGAGGTCAGTGTGGGGTGATGTTGCCATGACTTCATCGCAGTGATGACTCATTGCAGGAGCCCCTCGGGCCCCATAAGAGCCAGACCTATGAACCTCACTCCCCGACAGACATTTTCCGACCCGGCTCAGGCCCAATCCGACAGCCCCATCAGTCAGGACGTCTCCATTGCCTCAGATCTGTGTCTCTGTCTGGAGATGCTCAATTTATGTTCTCTGTATTTCTTTCTCTGTGCAAACAAGCATGAAGATGTTACAGACACACACACACACTCTGATTTATGACTGATAGGAGACGGATGGCTATATTTAATGTGTTTTCTGTGCAGATCACGATGTGGACACGAGACGAGTTCAGGCTGTGCCATCAGGAATGGACAAGCCGCAGGTGAGTGATTTTAAATCATGTCATTTCACAAATCTCCTTTCCACAGATGGTTCACAGAATCAAGAACCACCAATGTTGCCAGTTATTGTTTTATTTGTCCTGCAGGACTATTGCTCCACTATAAATATTCTAGAATTTTTCAAAAGCATTACATTACTTCTTTTTTTTTGCATAAGGGATATAAACAAACACCAAACGCTAAACTATTTTAAACCTTGTTTGATTGACAGTTATTATTTCCTCTCTAAACAGATTTTTTTTTTTTTTTTTTTTGCATGGTGGATGATAAAATTGGTTAGGGAAATCATATAAACTTGAGTCTAGGGATCAGATTATCATAGAGTACATTCTTTCATACATTCTTTTTTTTCATATTTGTGAAAGAAAGAAAGTAGTTTGACCAATAGCGTGCAGGTATTATACATAATCGACCAATCGTGGATTGGGAAGAGAAAGTGGGATCTACAGAGAATGATCAAAGCAATGCAAATGCACACACATAAAGTATAACGTATGAGTAGTGTAGAATTTAATTAAATTTTTCTTCCAAGATATGGCCTGGAAAAAAAGGGGGCATTATCATAGATGACATGGCAACCCTCAGACCACCATCTAGAACACCCTAGAAACCTCGCAATAATGTGTTAAACCCACTCTGCACATAGCAACCACGTAAGGATAGTAAGGATTGTTATTGTTTAGAGATGATCAGAATGAAGCATTTCCGTTTTCGTTCACGAGGGGGCAGCATCTGTTAATGCATTGCTAAATGGTTCATTGATTGGTCACATCAATAGCCTGTTTTTCTCATCTCTGCTGCCGATTTCATAATCTTTGTCTCTTGCTTTGAGTGGGAATGCATGTTATATATGCATTTAAGGTTTAAAATGTGATATTAATATAAAGTAGACAAAAAAAAATAGAATGCATTTATTATCAAAAAAATATATTCAAATATCTTATCGTAAGATTGCTTTAGATGTGGTATTTAAAGCACACAAAAAGAAGGCTTTGTTCCATTTCAGATTGTTTTATATTTTAACTCCCTTTTTGTGTAAAGATAATAGTTACAATTGCCTTTAATTGTCATGTTCATCTGACCTAATCAGATACCAGCAACAGCACTTTGAACTTTTAACCCTCTTTTCTATCACAAAGTAGGCACACACTGGTTCTTCAGTATAGTAATGTTGTTTTTTTTCAAGGTCAATTCGACCGCAGCAGAAGTGCACTGTAGAAAATATAATAAAGCAAACAGAAGTACACAACAGCCACTACAATGAGTACAGAAGAGAATGTAATGTTAAAAAGAAAATGTTTTATATTTGAGGTCTCCGAGACCCCAAATGTAAGTAATGTTTTTCATGAAGAATGTTTGATATAAAGTTTTTTTTTACATCTTTTATGAGAATTATTATATTATATTATATAGTAATATTACAGAACATTTTTTTTAATTATTTTTGTATATTTTTTTGATAATAAATTATAACATTTTTAGATATGTGTTTATTTTAATCTATTTTATGCATTTTAGATTATATATTTTGTGTAGATTGAGTAACTGGACATAAACTTTTTCTTTCACACCCTTTTTTGTGTGTATTATCAAGGTGATAACCAGTTTTCCTGCTTTTTTGTGCTTCTTTCTGTTATCTCAACCTAGAAAACGAATTTATATTCTACACAAGAAGCTGTTTCTGCCTTTCCATTTGGTGCTGTGGCATTACAGTTTCATAAATGAAGCATTTTTCAGTGTCTTTCGTCATGATCGGTTCCTTTAACATTTACTAATGCAGCCGACATTTAGATGTTTGTGAAAATACTCCTTATAGCTCTTGCTTTCAGTCTTTACTAATACAAAATCGCTTGGTTTGAATGCAAAACAGCAAGTGTCAGAGAAATAGTGTGGTTTGCTGTGGCCGAAGCCAATTCAGACACAGATGTTTTTGTTTTGTGAATGAGCAGTCGCTCTCCGCTTTGAGCAACTGTGGAGGACGTCATCTGCAGGGTGCTCAGACTGATGCTTCACTCACTAAAGGCGAGCCTGCAGTAGCCTTGACACCCGAATTAAGTACTATTTACAGCTGCCTAGATTTATTGATGTACCAGACATCATAAATAAATGGGAATTGCAATTCAAATGGGCCTAGCTTTCAGGCGTTTTCCTTTTTTTGAACTTTTAGTCTTCTCCCAGACTCTTCTCTGCAATTTGTTTTGGATTGTCATTCTTGTTGTACAGCCTTTATATATTTACATTTAAGCATTTAGCAGATGCTGTTATCCAAAGCGACTTAGAGTGCATTCAGGCCAACATTTTTTACCTAACATGTGTTCCCTGGGAATCGAACCCACAACCTTTTGCACTGCAAACACAATTTTCTCCCACTGAGCACAGGAACACTATATATATTATATCCTAATTGAAAATAAATAAATTTAGAAATTAAATGCAATTAGCAAAACATATATTGCATAATATATGATTTGTTTTACATTTACATATAATTTTTATTTATTTTTATATTTTTTAGAGGTCAAATTTCAGGCTGTTATGTTTTATAATAAAGCTGGAATCTGTCTGTATTTTGGCCCTTAGGTGTCTAACGTACAGTCCCGCTCCGCGCTTGTGTCATGGACGTCTGTTTCTGTATCGGGATCATCTGGACGGGTCACTTCCTGTGGTTACGAGCTGCAGCTCAAGGACAAGGGCAGAGACGGGAAATACAAGGTTGTGTATAGGTAAGGCCCACTGTTTAGATGCATAATTTTATTGATGCATGTGTTCTGAAGCACTAAAGCAATTTTTTTTATTCGTTAGTATAGTTATATAACATTCTTCCCCATGCGGTTAGGAAAAAATCCTCATGTAGGTCTGCAGTTTTGCCTTTTTTTTTTTTTTTTGGTCCCTGGAGCAAAGCATACAGGCTATTATGAATTGATTGGAAAGCTGAAGGAGGTTTTAAAGAATGCTTCACCCATCTACTCCCACAAACAGACTTTCACTCTCAGTCCGTCTCTGTTTCAGTGGTGAGGAGCTCCAGTGCACCCTCACTGACCTCAGACCGGCCACAGACTATCACGTCAGGTAAGAGCAGTTTCTCATTTGCATTTATTCATTTAGCACACACTTTTAACCAAAGCGACTCACAAATGAGGTGAAGCGCTCCATTAGCTGACCACTTTGAATTTCATTTCAATTTGAGTGCTGAAGAGAGATGAATGCCCTGAAATCCTATTAAAGATGATATATGCTAAAAAAAAAAAACAGATTTGTACTAAATTTTCTGCATCTGAACACTTACATTAAACAGCACAGTACTAGCACGGAGTGTTCTTCTTATAACTACAGTGGATATAGCATTCAAATACATTGTTATTGCTAAATGATTCATTTCAAATGACAATAGCAGATTTTCTGAAATATTCTTGAACTACTAATTGAGAAATTCTCACCATGTGTGTTTTACAGAGTAAACACAGTGTGTAACTCAGTAAAGGGTCCCAGTTCGGATGCGAGGGCCTTCACTACCCACAGCGCCCCTCCTGATACCCCTTTACCCCCCAGACTGTCCCATCGCACCAAGAGCTCCCTCACATTACAGTGGAAGGTATGCATGACTTAATTGCATTTCATTTTCTGTTATTGTGCAGAGTTTCTACAACCATTCATATATCTTAGGGTCAAAACTGTATTAGTAAAATTAGTTTTATGGTGATTTACTAATGATTAATGCTATTATTATTTGAACATTCTGCATTTCTTCATGCTAAGAAAAAAACCTTAACTGTAGTAAAATCATTGTAATGCATCACCTCCTGGCAGTAGTCACACATTGTATAATGATTAATTATAAAA
Organism: Carassius auratus; assembly: GCF_003368295.1. Taxonomy (NCBI): domain Eukaryota; kingdom Metazoa; phylum Chordata; class Actinopteri; order Cypriniformes; family Cyprinidae; genus Carassius; species Carassius auratus. The sequence goes on from NW_020526157.1 coordinate 69,774, forward strand.
AATATTTATTTTGTTTAGTGTCCTTAGTAATGAGGGATTTACATTTTATATGAGGGATTTAAAAAAATAATTAATTAATTTATTGAGCAAGGAAGCATATTTTTTTTTTAAATAGATTAAAATAGAAAACAACTTTTTTTAAAATTGTAACAATATTTCACAGTATTACTGTTTATGGTGTTTCCTGTAGCTCAAGTGGTAGAGCATTGTGTTAGCAGCGCAAAAGGTTGTGGGTTCGATTCCCAGGGAACACATGTTAGGTAAAAACTGTTAGCCTTCATGCACAAAAGCATCTGCTAAATGCATAAATTTAATTACATTTTATATTATAATAAATAAATGCAGCACTGGTGAGCATAGAAGTCTTCTTTCAAAAACATAAAAAAACCTTAATAGCAACAAACTTTTGATTGGAAGTGTATATATTAATGTATATATTTTTCAATTTCTCATTTTAATTTCAGCCCCCTGCAGACAATGGCTCAAAAATCACCAGTTATGTTTTAGAATGGGATGAGGTATGTATCACCTCTCTAAATAAATGTGGTTATATCCTGTGTGTGCCATATACTCGTACTATCCAGTAGATTTTTCTGTCTCTCTCATTTCCTCTCTATTATTTGCCTTCTTTCTTTGGCTGTGGTGTTTTCCCCTGTCTCCATGGCATGAGATGTTGGTCCTGTGGCGACTGAGGCTTTAACTCACTGTTCCGCTTTACGCCATAGTCTGTCTGCTTCAGTTATTTTGATTTACCCAAAGCTTTTCTGACTCATTAAGAGCTCATTAAAACTCCTCATCTGTGGCTGTGCGGCTCCAGAAGTGTCTGAAGATGCTGGCAGCCGTTCTTCCCCACCAAATCCATTCAGAATACCTCTGCATTTAACCTTAATTAAATACTGGCTCCTGTTGTTGTGACAGTTAGCACAGCTTCCAGCAGCAATTTTATTCTTGTTCTTGTTGTTCTTTTCATTTGAAAACTGAGTGTTCTATCCTGCCACAGCGTGACTGTCGATGTCCCTTTCTCCTTGTTTTGGATGTTTGTGTTGTTCTTGTCATCCTATTTGTCACTGAATGTCTCGCTTCATTCTTTCTTCTTTTTTCAGGGGGAAGAAAAACAGCATTTTCCGTGAATACTATGTTGGACACCAGCGACACTGCAAACTAATGAGGTTGTGCCCTGCTGTTGGCTACACGTTTCGAGTGGCAGCACTAAATGATATTGGCACCAGGTTAGTTTATTGTCTGGTTTCCTACAGAAATGTTAAATTAAATTATAACCAGTAATACCCAGTGCTGGGAAGGTTACTTTGGAAATAGGTTACTGATTACAAGTTACCCTATTTAAAATGTAATAAGCAGTTTAACTATTACAATAACTTTATTAATGTAACTGATTACATTTGATTACTTTTTGGTTACTTTTCTACATGTCTAATGGATGTTTTCAGCTGTAAATCAGTTAATCAAACTCTCAGACAGCTTGTGTTCGAAGGTTTTCAGCAGAAATGTGGGATTGATATTGATAGGCAGATTCAATCAAGAGAACAAAACAAGAGCATCAGAATAGCAGTCGATTTACTAAGAAGTCTTGTAAAATTGCAGGAGGCATAATGCACATAAAAAACAAAAGCAACAAATTAATATTCTTCATCTAATCCTAGATTTTTATAGAAAACATTCAGATGTGACCCCTTTTAATCATACTTAAGTAACTGTCATTACAAAAAAATTTCTCAATAACTGTTATTTTGTACTACAATTACGTAAAGCCGTTACATGTATGTATTACTTCCCAACACTGATAATACCATATGTTAATTTAATTTAATTTAATTTAATTTTTATTGTATTTTATTTTGCTATTTATTTTATTTTATTTCATTATTTCATTTTTTATTTTATTTTATTTTATTATTTTTCTTTTTCTTATATTTTCTTTTTTATTTTATTTTTTATTTATTTTAACTCTTTGTTTTATGGTGACATAGTTACATATGTTTACTATAGTAATAACTGTAAAGTATGCATAATAACAAGCAACTAACCCTAAAACCAAACCCAGACCCTAACCCTACAGAAAATACATGTGGTTAATTAATACTACAAAGTACTTATTGTGCTATTACAGTGTAACAGTTTCAACTTAAAAAATAACCTATTATTTTATTTTTTTTATTTTAGAAACATAATTCTGTTATTTTGGAACCTTGTTGGATTACCACCAAAACACATAGTAAATAAAAATAATATTTATTTTAGTTATTACCATTTTAAGATAATGTACTAGCCATAGTACTGATTTTTGAGGTGTTGGTGAAATAATTGTGTTTTTAAATTGTTTTATGATTACTGCAAAAAAGTCAATATTATAAATATAACCCAGCAGCCTATGTGCTTTTAGTTGTATGCAATTTAACAGAATTTTGGCCCTGTGGTGTCTCAGTGTTTAATGGGTGCGGTAAATGAGAAAATATCTCCTCACTGCTCACTGTGAGTGCTGGGGGAGAAAGTCCAAATAATTTATTACTTTGTGCTTCTCACACACTTTGATGATACACAGATATGTCGTATAGTCTATTTAGAATTGGAAAGGATGAGATTTCTTAGTGTTAATGAATATAATGTTTTTTCTGCAGTGGATTCAGCACAGAAGTCCTCTTCTACACCACAGGAAGTCTCCCCGCAGACGTCCTTACCTCCACGGCTGGTACAGGCAGGTCCCGTCCTGGCTTACACTGGAGTGGACGCGACCCAAACAGCTGCAGCACCGAGGAGGTGGTCAAATACACCCTGGAGATGCAGGATGAGACCAAGGTGTTGAATTCTCTCCTATTGCTCCATCCCATAATTCCCCTGAGCCCTTATGCAGGGTTATTATGGCTTTCTGTTGTCATAATATCTATCAAACTAGATGTTCTCAGTGTGTACACTGGATGTTCACGTCTCTTGGTTTCTAGTTAATTGCCCTTGCCCACAGTTGTCAGAGTAAATGGGCTCTTCTGGATCCATTACTAATGCCTGTTGTGTTTCACACCTCAGGCTGATGCGCCATCCAAATATATTGAAGATATTTCATCCACATTATTTTTCATCTTGCTTACTGAGTAATTGTATGTGTGTGTACATACAGTATATATGTGCATATGTGTATACGTGTGTGTGTGTGTGTGTGTGTATGTATATGTATGTATGTATGTATATATATAATATATATATATATATATAATATATATATGTGTGTGTATATGTATTTGTATGTATGTATGTGTATGTAAATATATGTATACATGTCCATATTATGTTTATTTTAATATATTTTATATAGCAGATTTTTGTTATTATGTCATAATATAATTTTTTATGCATTTTCCCACTTTAAAATCATGCAACATTTTCAACTTTCTATTTTGCATCTGCAATGGAGCACACTACTGAGTGTAAAATGGTATTAATAAGAAAAATTAGGACTCTTAATCATTAATCTTAAACTTAATTGTATTCATCTGCAATTGGTTGGATCATTAAAAACAGTGTTAATGGCCAGATTGTAGCAAAAGCATTGAAAAATAAGAAGCTTTGCTGATGTCAACCAACAAAAAAGTTGTTTCAGAGGTGGAGCAAATTCAAGTTTAGGACTGGACTAGCATTTGTCCAAACAATTGCGTATTATTCTTTTTGATTTTCGCTTGGGGCAGCAGAACTGACCCGATTCCTCACTTAGATCCATTTGTCAGCCTCAGTGAAGTATTTACAAGTGCAAGACAATGATGTAGACAGCCTCCAAAGCAAAACTGGGAGGGAGTAAATGTTCCATCCTTCACTTCCTGACACCTAATGGACGATGTGTTTTGGCAGGGACTGGACTTCCAGGCAGTTTACAGCGGTTTGGAGCTGAACCGTAAGGTGGAGTCCCTAAGAAGGAACACACAGTACAAATTCAGGGTGAGTGAAGCTCAGATTCAAAATGTTAATGTTCCTACAGCCCATACCCAAAAGCCTAAGGATTTTATTTATTATATTTATGCATTATTTTGATTCACAGTTGTTGCTTTCTTTCATTCTCATACACAAACAAGCCATCCGTACTAGTGATTAACTAGAGCTCTGGAAAAGCACGTGTTCCCAAGCACCTTTGCTTTTTTTCATTTTCCTTCTTCTCTAATAAGGCAATTAGCGATAATCTAATGAACTTCAGTTTCTCTGCCAACCTGAAGCTGTTTCTCAGATCCAGCAGTTGTTGGGGGAAGGTGACTTGATTTCCCATGGTGGTGTGTGTTTAAAGGCTTTTAGTCTAATCTGAGTAAGCCGGGAACACTGCGTTAGCATTATCA
>NW_020526158.1:0-20690 GCF_003368295.1 Carassius auratus
TTATATTTTTGTTTATTTTGGTGATGTTAAATAAAGTCTTCCCATCTGCCTGCACTTGAGTCTTCGCCTCTTGCGATCCGTGTACACTACGTCCTTAATACACAATGGATGAAAAGTTTAGAGCCTACTGATGATTAAGTCTAGAGTGTGTCCACCTTTGTGTGTGGGTCCATGTACATGCTGAATCGACAGTAAAAAAAAGCCTCAAGTCCAAATATTCATTTATCACCAATTAACTGTTTGACAAACACTTCCTGCTTCGATGTCCAGATCTGAATTTAAACAAAGTCAAACATGCTCCGAAGTGCCGATCTGAATCAACCGAGTCGCGAACAGGCTCCGAAGTGCCGATCTGAATCAACTATGTAAAAAAAAAAACAGAATACCGTTCTTACCAAATTCATTCAACATGTTATTAATCATAATTAGGTTTTAAACACTGACAGGAACTTTCAGAGCTGATTTCAAAGTTACTGCGTTTATAAACAACTCTATGAAAGACTCTGATCACGTATCTAAAAATAAATCGCTATAGTAAAGAGAAATAATGAGAGGAGTGAAGTTCCTACTGTTCTGCTGTGTTTGGTCCTCATGCGCGTCTGACGCTCCACGGCGCGTCTCCGCCCCTCACACGCGTTTTACAACGCTAAATTAATCATCTTGCTAATTATTATACATTTACTTCATTGTCAGCTTCAGGTACTTCATTTATTATTGTTCAATTAACTGTTTGAAACAAAAAAAGGTTGTATTTCAGTAATAATTCTAAATTAATATATCCTTTAAAATATAATTTATTTCTGTGAGTTGCAGCTGTATTTTCAGTCTTCAGTGTCACATGATCTTTAGAAATCATGAAAAATGATTATTTATTATTAGAACTATAGTTGTGCTACCAAATCCTTTTTTCAGGATTCTTCGATGTATAATATTTTTAAAGAACAGCATTTATTCCAAATATAAATCTCTTCTAACATTATTAATCTTTAATAGCCTATCACTTCTTATCAATTTAACACATCCTGAATAAAATATTCTAAAATCTAATAAAGAATAGGCTACAAATTCTTATAAAAAAAAAGAAAGGATACAAATTTACCAAGTCGGGAACATGCTACGAAGTGCCGATCTGAATCAACCGAGTCGCGAACAGGCTCCGAAGTGCCGATCTGAATCAACCGAGTCGCGAACAGGCTCCGAAGTGCCGATCTGAATCAACCGAGTCGCGAACAGGCTCCGAAGTGCCGATCTGAATCAACCGAGTCGCGAACATGCTCCGAAGTCCCGATCTGAATCAACCGAGTCGCGAACATGCTCCGAAGTGCCGATCTGAATCAACCGAGTCGCGAACATGCTCGAAGTGCCGATCTGAATCAACTATGTAAAAAAACAGAAACCATCTTTACCAATTCATTCAACACGTTATTAATCATAATTAGTTTTTAAACACTGACAGGAACGTTCAGAGCTGATTTCAAAGTTACTGCGTTTATAAAACAACTCTATGAAAGACTCAGATCACGTACTAAAAATTAAATCGCTATAGTAAAAGAGAAATAATAGGAGGAGTGAAGGTTCCTACCGTTCTGCTGTTTGGTCCTCACGCGCGTCTGACGCTCCGCGGCGCGTCTCCGCGCGTTTACAGCGCTAAATTAATAATCTTTGCTAATTATTATACATTTACTTCATTGTCAGCTTCAGGTACTTCATTTATTATTGTTTAATGAACTGTTTGAAACAAAAACAGGTTGTATTCCAGTATTAATTCTAAATTATCAAAATAAATATATAAAATAATGGTTTCTATTTTAATATCCGTTGAAATATAATTATTTCTGTGATGTGCAGCTGTATTTTCAGCATCATTCCTCCGGTTTTCAGTGACACATGATCTTTAGAAATCATGAAAATATGATTATTTATTATTAGAACTATTAATAGTTGTGCTACCAAATATTATTTTGGAACCTGCGATACTTTTTTCAGATTCTTCGATGTATAATTTTTTTTAAAGAACAGCATTTATTCCAAATATAAATATCTTCTAACAATATTAATATTTGATATCACTTCTTATCAATTTAACACATCCTGAATAAAAGATTCTAAAATCTATAAAGAATACAATTTCTTATAAAAAAAGAAAGGATAAAAATTTACCGAGTCGAGAACATGCTCCGAAGTGCCGATCTGAATCAACTATGTAAAAAAACAGAATACCGTTCTTACCAAATTCATTCAACACGTTATTAATCATAATTAGGTTTTAAACACTGACAGGAACTTTCAGAGCTGATTTCAAAGTTGCTGCGTTTATAAAACAACTCTATGAAAGACTCCGATCACTCATCCAAACTCTGACCGTGTGTGTATGTGTGTGTGTGTGTGTGTGTGTGTGTGTGTGTGTGTGTGTATAAGCCCACTAACACACTAGGCAAGGCAAGGCAAGTTTATTTATAGCAAATTTCATACACAATGGTAATTCAAAGTGATTTACAAAAAAAAAAAATAATCACAAAGAAAAATTATAACAAAAATAAAACAAGCAATTTTAAAACTTTTAAAATTATTAAAATTTACTTAATTACAATGAATTTAAACTCATTGCATTGCTGTCTGAGAGCATTTCAATGGGAATCTGACTTCAGTCTATGTCTGGTATCTTTGAACGCTCCTCTGGTTTCAGTTGTGTTTTTTGTTTATTTTGTGATGTATAAATAAAATCTTCCCATCTGCCTGCACTTGAGTTCTTCGCCTGAATCTGGAATCAAACGAGTAGCTTCAGTAAATTCAGCAGATCTGAATTTAAACAAATGTCAAACATGCTCCGAAGTGCCGATCTGAATCAACCGAGTCGCGAACAGGCTCCGAAGTGCCGATCTGAATCAACTATGTAAAAAAAAAACAGAATACCGTTCTTACCAAATTCATTCAACATGTTATTAATCATAATTAGGTTTTAAACACTGACAGGAACTTTCAGAGTTGATTTCAAAGTTACTGCGTTTATAAAACAACTCTATGAAAGACTCTGATCACGTATCTAAAAATAAATCGCTATAGTAAAAGAGAAATAATGAGAGGAGTGAAGTTTCCTACTGTTCTGCTGTGTTTGGTCCTCATGCGCGTCTGACGCTCCACGGCGCGTCTCCGCCCCTCACACGCGTTTACAACGCTAAATTAATCATCTTTGCTAATTATTATACATTTACTTCATTGTCAGCTTCAGGTACTTCATTTATTATTGTTCAATTAACTGTTTGAAACAAAAAAAGGTTGTATTTCAGTAATAATAAAAATTCTTTATATAACAGTTGCAGCTGTATTTTCAGTCAGTGAATCTTTAGAAATCATTGAAAATATGATTATTTATTATTAGAACTATAGTTGTGTGCTACCAAATCCTTTTTCAGGATTCTTCGATGTATAATATTTTTTAAAGAACAGCATTTATTCCAAATATAAATCTCTTCTAACATTATTAATCTTTAATAGCCTATCACTTCTTATCAATTTAACACATCCTGAATAAAATATTCTAAAATCTAATAAATATAGGCTACAAATTCTTATTAAAAAAAAAAAAGAAAGGATAAAAATTTACCAAGTCGGGAACATGCTACGAAGTGCCGATCTGAATCAACCGAGTCGCGAACAGGCTCCGAAGTGCCGATCTGAATCAACCGAGTCGCGAACAGGCTCCGAAGTGCCGATCTGAATCAACCGAGTCGCGAACAGGCTCCGAAGTGCGATCTGAATCAACCGAGTCGCGAACATGCTCCGAAGTCCCGATCTGAATCAACCGAGTCGCGAACATGCTCCGAAGTGCCGATCTGAATCAACCGAGTCACGAACAGGCTCCGAAGTGCCGATCTGAATCAACTATGTAAAAAAACAGAAAACCATTCTTACCAAATTCATTCAACACGTTATTAATCATAATTAGTTTTTAAACACTGACAGGAACGTTCAGAGCTGATTTCAAAGTTACTGCGTTTATAAAACAACTCTATGAAAGACTCAGATCACGTACTAAAATTAAATCGCTATAGTAAAAGAGAAATAATAGGAGGAGTGAAGGTTCCTACCGTTCTGCTGTTTGGTCCTCACGCGCGTCTGACGCCCGCGGCGCGTCTCCGCGCGTTTACAGCGCTAAATTAATAATCTTTGCTAATTATTATACATTTACTTCATTGTCAGCTTCAGGTACTTCATTTATTATTGTTTAATGAACTGTTTGAAACAAAACAGGTTGTATTCCAGTATTAATTCTAAATTATCAACAATAAAATATATAAAATAATGGTTTCTATTTTAATATCCGTTGAAATATAATTTATTTCTGTGATGTGCAGCTGTATTTTCAGGCATCATTCCTCCGGTTTCAGTGACACATGAATCTTTAGAAATCATGAAATATGATTATTTATTATTAGAACTATTAATAGTTGTGCTACCAAATATTATTTTGGAACCTGCGATACTTTTTTTCTGGATTCTTCGATGTATAATTTTTTTAAAGAACAGCATTTATTCCAAATATAAATATCTTCTAACAATATTAATATTTGATATCACTTCTTATCAATTTAACACATCCTGAATAAAAGATTCTAAAATCTAATAAAGAATACAATTTCTTATAAAAAAGAAAGGATAAAAATTTACTGAGTCGCGAACATACTCCGAAGTGCCGATCTGAATCAACTATGTAAAAAAACAGAATACTTCTTACCAAATTCATTCAACACGTTATTAATCATAATTAGGTTTTAAACACTGACAGGAACTTTCAGAGCTGATTTCAAAGTTGCTGCGTTTATAAAACAACTCTATGAAAGACTCCGATCACTCATCCCAAACTCTGACCGGTAGTGTGTTGTGTGTGTGTGTGTGTATAAGCCCACTAACACACTAGGCAAGGCAAGGCAAGTTTATTTATAGCAAATTTCATACACAATGGTAATTCAAAGTGATTTACAAAAAAAAAAAATAATCACAAAGAAAATTATAACAAAAATAAAACAAGCAATTTTAAAACTTTTAAAATTATTAAAAAATTTACTTAATTACAATGAATTTAAACTCATTGCATTTGCTGTCTGAGAGCATTTCAATGGGAATCTGACTTCAGTCTATGTCTGGTATCTTTGAACGCTCCTCTGGTTTCAGTTGTGTTTTTGTTTATTTTGGTGATGTATAAATAAAGTCTTCCCATCTGCCTGCACTTGAGTCTTCGCCTGAATCTGAATCAACCGAGTAGCGAACATGCTCCGAAGTGCCGATCTGAATCAACCGAGTCGCGAACATGCTCCGAAGTGCCGATCTGAATCAACCGAGTCGCGAACATGTTCTGAGGTGCCGATCTGAATCAACCGAGTCGCGAAACAGCTAGGCTCCGAAGTGCCGATCTGAATCAACCGAGTCGCGAACAGGCTCCGAAGTGCCGATCTGAATCAACCGAGTCGCGAACAGGCTCCGAAGTGCCGATCTGAATCAACCGAGTCGCGAACATGCTCCGAAGTGCCGATCTGAATCAACCGAGTCGCGAACAGGCTCCGAAGTGCCGATCTGAATCAACCGAGTCACGAACATGCTACAAAGTGCCGATCTGAATCAATTAAATAAAAAAACAGAATACCATTCTTACCAAATTCATTCAACACGTTATTAATCATAATTAGTTTTTAAACACTGACAGTAACGTTCAGAGCTGATTTCAAAGTTACTGCGTTTATAAATAACTCTGTTAAAGACTCAGATCACTTATCTAAAAATAAATCGCTATAGTAAAAGAGAAATAATAAGAGGAGTGAAGTTTTCTACGGTTCTGCTGTGTTTGGTCCTCACGCGCGTCTGACGCTCCACGGCGTGTCTCCGCCCCTCACGCGCGTTTACAGTGCTGAATTAATCATCTTTGCTAATTATTATACATTTACTTCATTGTTAGCTTCAGGTACTCCATTTACTATTGTTCAATGAACTGTTTCAAACAAAAACAGGTTGTTTTTCAGTAATATATATATATATATATATATATATATATATATATATATATATATATATATATATATATATATATATATATATATATATAAGCCCACTAACACACTAGGCAAGACAAGGCAAGTTTATTTATATAGCACATTTCATACACGATGGTAATTCAAAGTGCTTTACATAAAAGTAAAATAATCATAAAGAAATATTATAACAAAAATAAACAAGCAATTTTAAAACTTTTACAATTATTTAAAATTTACTTAAATACAATGAATTTAAAAACATAAAAAAAAAAAAACTGAAAATATATGCAATCAGTTCGGACATTGCACAGTGCTCATTCAATAAATGCACAGCTAAACAGATGAGTTTTAAGTCTAGATTTAAATGTGACTAGTGTTTTAGCACATCTCATCTCTTCTGGAAGCTGATTCCAACTGCAAGCGGCATAGAAACTAAAAGCAGATTCCCCTTGTTTTGTGTGAACCCTTGGTATTTCTAACAGACTCAATCCTAATGATCTGAGTGCTCTGTTAGGTTTATACTCAGTAAGCATATCTGCAACTGCAGTTTTTAAGGAGTTTGGAAATGTCCCAGAAAGTGAGGTGTTCACCACTTCTAAGAGATCTGCTTCTAAGCAGTTAAGCACACTGTTGAAAAAAGATGTTGGAAGTGTGTCAAGATAGCAGGTTGACGATTTTAGGTGCTGCACTATGTCTTCCAGAATGTTGCTATCAATTACTTCAAAAATAGACATTTTTGATATTGTGGCTGAATCTGTCTGACCTCTGCATTACTTCAAGATGTGCTAATCGCCTTCCTGATATTGATGATCTTCTCAGAAAAGAAGGATGCAAACTCATTGCATTTGCTGTCTGAGAGCATTTCACTGGGAATCTGACTTCAGTCTATGTCTCGTAACTTTGAACGCTCCTCTGGTTTAAGTTATATTTTTGTTTATTTTGGTGATGTATAAATAAAGTCTTCCCATCTGCCTGCACTTGAGTCTTCGCCTCTTGCGATCCGTGACACTACGTCCTTAATAACAATGGATGAAAAGTTTAGAGCCCTACTGATGATTAAGTCTAGAGTGTGTCCACCTTTGTGTGTGGGTCCATGTACATGCTGAATCGACAGGTAAAAAAAAGCCTCAAGTCCAAATATTCATTTATCACCAATTAACTGTTTGACAAACACTTCCTGCTTCGATGTCCAGATCTGAATTTAAACAAATGTCAAACATGCTCCGAAGTGCCGATCTGAATCAACCGAGTCACGAACAGGCTCCGAAGTGCCGATCTGAATCAACTATGTAAAAAAAAAACAGAATACCGTTCTTACCAAATTCATTCAACATGTTATTAATCATAATTAGGTTTTAAACACTGACAGGAACTTTCAGAGTTGATTTCAAAGTTACTGCGTTTATAAAACAACTCTATGAAAGACTCTGATCACGTATCTAAAATAAATCGCTATAGTAAAAGAGAAATAATGAGAGGAGTGAAGTTTCCTACTGTTCTGCTGTGTTTGGTCCTCATGCGCGTCTGACGCTCCACGGCGCGTCTCCGCCCCTCACACGCGTTTACAACGCTAAATTAATCATCTTTGCTAATTATTATACATTTACTTCATTGTCAGCTTCAGGTACTTCATTTATTATTGTTCAATTAACTGTTTGAAACAAAAAAAGGTTGTATTTCAGTAATAATTCTAAATTAATATATCCTTTAAAATATAATTTATTTCTGTGAGTTGCAGCTGTATTTTCAGTCTTCAGTGTCACATGATCTTTAGAAATCATGAAAATATGATTATTTATTATTAGAACTATAGTTGTGCTACCAAATCCTTTTTTCAGGATTCTTCGATGTATAATATTTTTTAAAGAACAGCATTTATTCCAAATATAAATCTCTTCTAACATTATTAATCTTTAATAGCCTATCACTTCTTATCAATTTAACACATCCTGAATAAAATATTCTAAAATCTAATAAAGAATAGGCTACAAATTCTTATAAAAAAAAAAGAAAGGATACAAATTTACCAAGTCGGGAACATGCTACGAAGTGCCGATCTGAATCAACCGAGTCGCGAACAGGCTCCGAAGTGCCGATCTGAATCAACCGAGTCGCGAACAGGCTCCGAAGTGCCGATCTGAATCAACCGAGTCGCGAACAGGCTCCGACGTGCCGATCTGAATCAACCGAGTCGCGAACATGCTCCGAAGTCCCGATCTGAATCAACCGAGTCGCGAACATGCTCCGAAGTGCCGATCTGAATCAACCGAGTCACGAACAGGCTCCGAAGTGCCGATCTGAATCAACTATGTAAAAAAACAGAAAACCATTCTTACCAAATTCATTCAACACGTTATTAATCATAATTAGTTTTTAAACACTGACAGGAACGTTCAGAGCTGATTTCAAAGTTACTGCGTTTATAAAACAACTCTATGAAAGACTCAGATCACGTACTAAAATTAAATCGCTATAGTAAAAGAGAAATAATAGGAGGAGTGAAGGTTCCTACCGTTCTGCTGTTTGGTCCTCACGCGCGTCTGACGCTCCGCGGCGCGTCTCCGCGCGTTTACAGCGCTAAATTAATAATCTTTGCTAATTATTATACATTTACTTCATTGTCAGCTTCAGGTACTTCATTTATTATTGTTTAATGAACTGTTTGAAACAAAAACAGGTTGTATTCCAGTATTAATTCTAAATTATCAAAATAAAATATATAAAATAATGGTTTCTATTTTAATATCCGTTGAAATATAATTTATTTCTGTGATGTGCAGCTGTATTTTCAGCATCATTCCTCCGGTTTTCAGTGACACATGATCTTTAGAAATCATGAAAATATGATTATTTATTATTAGAACTATTAATAGTTGTGCTACCAAATATTATTTTGGAACCTGCGATACTTTTTTCAGGATTCTTCGATGTATAATTTTTTTTAAAGAACAGCATTTATTCCAAATATAAATATCTTCTAACAATATTAATATTTGATATCACTTCTTATCAATTTAACACATCCTGAATAAAAGATTCTAAAATCTAATAAAGAATACAATTTCTTATAAAAAAAGAAAGGATAAAAATTTACCGAGTCGAGAACATGCTCCGAAGTGCCGATCTGAATCAACTATGTAAAAAAACAGAATACCGTTCTTACCAAATTCATTCAACACGTTATTAATCATAATTAGGTTTTAAACACTGACAGGAACTTTCAGAGCTGATTTCAAAGTTGCTGCGTTTATAAAACAACTCTATGAAAGACTCCGATCACTCATCCCAAACTCTGACCGGTAGTGTGTGTATGTGTGTGTGTGTGTGTGTGTGTGTGTGTGTGTGTGTGTGTGTATAAGCCCACTAACACACTAGGCAAGGCAAGGCAAGTTTATTTATAGCAAATTTCATACACAATGGTAATTCAAAGTGATTTACAAAAAAAAAAATAATCACAAAGAAAAATTATAACAAAAATAAAACAAGCAATTTTAAAACTTTTAAAATTATTAAAAAATTTACTTAATTACAATGAATTTAAACTCATTGCATTTGCTGTCTGAGAGCATTTCAATGGGAATCTGACTTCAGTCTATGTCTGGTATCTTTGAACGCTCCTCTGGTTTCAGTTGTGTTTTTGTTTATTTTGGTGATGTATAAATAAAATCTTCCCATCTGCCTGCACTTGAGTCTTCGCCTGAATCTGAATCAAACGAGTAGCTTCAGTAAATTCAGCAGATCTGAATTTAAACAAATGTCAAACATGCTCCGAAGTGCCGATCTGAATCAACCGAGTCGCGAACAGGCTCCGAAGTGCCGATCTGAATCAACTATGTAAAAAAAAAAACAGAATACCGTTCTTACCAAATTCATTCAACATGTTATTAATCATAATTAGGTTTTAAACACTGACAGGAACTTTCAGAGTTGATTTCAAAGTTACTGCGTTTATAAAACAACTCTATGAAAGACTCTGATCACGTATCTAAAAATAAATCGCTATAGTAAAAGAGAAATAATGAGAGGAGTGAAGTTTCCTACTGTTCTGCTGTGTTTGGTCCTCATGCGCGTCTGACGCTCCACGGCGCGTCTCCGCCCCTCACACGCGTTTACAACGCTAAATTAATCATCTTTGCTAATTATTATACATTTACTTCATTGTCAGCTTCAGGTACTTCATTTATTATTGTTCAATTAACTGTTTGAAACAAAAAAAGGTTGTATTTCAGTAATAATTCTTGATAATAACAGTTGCAGCTGTATTTTCAGTCTTCAGTGTCACATGATCTTTAGAAATCATGAAAATATGATTATTTATTATTAGAACTATAGTTGTGCTACCAAATCCTTTTTTCAGGATTCTTCGATGTATAATATTTTTTAAAGAACAGCATTTATTCCAAATATAAATCTCTTCTAACATTATTAATCTTTAATAGCCTATCACTTCTTATCAATTTAACACATCCTGAATAAAATATTCTAAAATCTAATAAAGAATATAGGCTACAAATTCTTATTAAAAAAAAAAGAAAGGATAAAAATTTACCAAGTCGGGAACATGCTACGAAGTGCCGATCTGAATCAACCGAGTCGCGAACAGGCTCCGAAGTGCCGATCTGAATCAACCGAGTCGCGAACAGGCTCCGAAGTGCCGATCTGAATCAACCGAGTCGCGAACATGCTCCGAAGTGCGATCTGAATCAACCGAGTCGCGAACAGGCTCCGAAGTCCCGATCTGAATCAACCGAGTCGCGAACATGCTCCGAAGTGCCGATCTGAATCAACCGAGTCACGAACAGGCTCCGAAGTGCCGATCTGAATCAACTATGTAAAAAAACAGAAAACCATTCTTACCAAATTCATTCAACACGTTATTAATCATAATTAGTTTTTAAACACTGACAGGAACGTTCAGAGCTGATTTCAAAGTTACTGCGTTTATAAAACAACTCTATGAAAGACTCAGATCACGTACTAAAATTAAATCGCTATAGTAAAAGAGAAATAATAGGAGGAGTGAAGGTTCCTACCGTTCTGCTGTTTGGTCCTCACGCGCGTCTGACGCTCCGCGGCGCGTCTCCGCGCGTTTACAGCGCTAAATTAATAATCTTTGCTAATTATTATACATTTACTTCATTGTCAGCTTCAGGTACTTCATTTATTATTGTTTAATGAACTGTTTGAAACAAAAACAGGTTGTATTCCAGTATTAATTCTAAATTATCAAAATAAAATATATAAAATAATGGTTTCTATTTTAATATCCGTTGAAATATAATTTATTTCTGTGATGTGCAGCTGTATTTTCAGCATCATTCCTCCGGTTTTCAGTGACACATGATCTTTAGAAATCATGAAAATATGATTATTTATTATTAGAACTATTAATAGTTGTGCTACCAAATATTATTTTGGAACCTGCGATACTTTTTTCTGGATTCTTCGATGTATAATTTTTTTTAAAGAACAGCATTTATTCCAAATATAAATATCTTCTAACAATATTAATATTTGATATCACTTCTTATCAATTTAACACATCCTGAATAAAAGATTCTAAAATCTAATAAAGAATACAATTTCTTATAAAAAAAGAAAGGATAAAAATTTACCGAGTCGCGAACATGCTCCGAAGTGCCGATCTGAATCAACTATGTAAAAAAACAGAATACCGTTCTTACCAAATTCATTCAACACGTTATTAATCATAATTAGGTTTTAAACACTGACAGGAACTTTCAGAGCTGATTTCAAAGTTGCTGCGTTTATAAAACAACTCTATGAAAGACTCCGATCACTCATCCCAAAATCTGACCGGTAGTGTGTGTATGTGTGTGTGTGTGTGTGTGTGTGTGTGTGTGTGTGTATAAGCCCACTAACACACTAGGCAAGGCAAGGCAAGTTTATTTATAGCAAATTTCATACACAATGGTAATTCAAAGTGATTTACAAAAAAAAAAATAATCACAAAGAAAAATTATAACAAAAATAAAACAAGCAATTTTAAAACTTTTAAAATTATTAAAAAATTTACTTAATTACAATGAATTTAAACTCATTGCATTTGCTGTCTGAGAGCATTTCAATGGGAATCTGACTTCAGTCTATGTCTGGTATCTTTGAACGCTCCTCTGGTTTCAGTTGTGTTTTTGTTTATTTTGGTGATGTATAAATAAAGTCTTCCCATCTGCCTGCACTTGAGTCTTCGCCTGAATCTGAATCAACCGAGTAGCGAACATGCTCCGAAGTGCCGATCTGAATCAACCGAGTCGCGAACATGCTCCGAAGTGCCGATCTGAATCAACCGAGTCGCGAACATGTTCTGAGGTGCCGATCTGAATCAACCGAGTCGCGAACAGCTAGGCTCCGAAGTGCCGATCTGAATCAACCGAGTCGCGAACAGGCTCCGAAGTGCCGATCTGAATCAACCGAGTCGCGAACAGGCTCCGAAGTGCCGATCTGAATCAACCGAGTCGCGAACATGCTCCGAAGTGCCGATCTGAATCAACCGAGTCGCGAACAGGCTCCGAAGTGCCGATCTGAATCAACCGAGTCACGAACATGCTACAAAGTGCCGATCTGAATCAATTAAATAAAAAAACAGAATACCATTCTTACCAAATTCATTCAACACGTTATTAATCATAATTAGTTTTTAAACACTGACAGTAACGTTCAGAGCTGATTTCAAAGTTACTGCGTTTATAAATAACTCTGTTAAAGACTCAGATCACTTATCTAAAAATAAATCGCTATAGTAAAAGAGAAATAATAAGAGGAGTGAAGTTTTCTACGGTTCTGCTGTGTTTGGTCCTCACGCGCGTCTGACGCTCCACGGCGTGTCTCCGCCCCTCACGTGCGTTTACAGTGCTGAATTAATCATCTTTGCTAATTATTATACATTTACTTCATTGTTAGCTTCAGGTACTCCATTTACTATTGTTCAATGAACTGTTTCAAACAAAAACAGGTTGTTTTTCAGTAATATATATATATATATATATATATATATATATATATATATATATATATATATATATATATATATATATATATATATATATATATATATATATATGTATGTATGTATATATATATATATATATATATATATATATATATATATATATATATATATATATATATATATATATATAAGCCCACTAACACACTAGGCAAGACAAGGCAAGTTTATTTATATAGCACATTTCATACACGATGGTAATTCAAAGTGCTTTACATAAAAGTAAAATAATCATAAAGAAATATTATAACAAAAATAAAACAAGCAATTTTAAAACTTTTACAATTATTTAAAAATTTACTTAAATACAATGAATTTAAAAACATAAAAAAAAAAAAAAAAACTGAAAATATATTGCAATCAGTTCGGACATTGCACAGTGCTCATTCAATAAATGCACAGCTAAACAGATGAGTTTTAAGTCTAGATTTAAATGTGACTAGTGTTTTAGCACATCTCATCTCTTCTGGAAGCTGATTCCAACTGCAAGCGGCATAGAAACTAAAAGCAGATTCCCCTTGTTTTGTGTGAACCCTTGGTATTTCTAACAGACTCAATCCTAATGATCTGAGTGCTCTGTTAGGTTTATACTCAGTAAGCATATCTGCAACTGCAGTTTTTAAGGAGTTTGGAAATGTCCCAGAAAGTGAGGTGTTCACCACTTCTAAGAGATCTGCTTCTAAGCAGTTAAGCACACTGTTGAAAAAAGATGTTGGAAGTGTGTCAAGATAGCAGGTTGACGATTTTAGGTGCTGCACTATGTCTTCCAGAATGTTGCTATCAATTACTTCAAAAATAGACATTTTTGATATTGTGGCTGAATCTGTCTGACCTCTGCATTACTTCAAGATGTGCTAATCGCCTTCCTGATATTGATGATCTTCTCAGAAAAGAAGGATGCAAACTCATTGCATTTGCTGTCTGAGAGCATTTCACTGGGAATCTGACTTCAGTCTATGTCTCGTAACTTTGAACGCTCCTCTGGTTTAAGTTATATTTTTGTTTATTTTGGTGATGTATAAATAAAGTCTTCCCATCTGCCTGCACTTGAGTCTTCGCCTCTTGCGATCCGTGACACTACGTCCTTAATAACAATGGATGAAAAGTTTAGAGCCCTACTGATGATTAAGTCTAGAGTGTGTCCACCTTTGTGTGTGGGTCCATGTACATGCTGAATCGACAGGTAAAAAAAAGCCTCAAGTCCAAATATTCATTTATCACCAATTAACTGTTTGACAAACACTTCCTGCTTCGATGTCCAGATCTGAATTTAAACAAATGTCAAACATGCTCCGAAGTGCCGATCTGAATCAACCGAGTCACGAACAGGCTCCGAAGTGCCGATCTGAATCAACTATGTAAAAAAAAAACAGAATACCGTTCTTACCAAATTCATTCAACATGTTATTAATCATAATTAGGTTTTAAACACTGACAGGAACTTTCAGAGTTGATTTCAAAGTTACTGCGTTTATAAAACAACTCTATGAAAGACTCTGATCACGTATCTAAAAATAAATCGCTATAGTAAAAGAGAAATAATGAGAGGAGTGAAGTTTCCTACTGTTCTGCTGTGTTTGGTCCTCATGCGCGTCTGACGCTCCACGGCGCGTCTCCGCCCCTCACACGCGTTTACAACGCTAAATTAATCATCTTTGCTAATTATTATACATTTACTTCATTGTCAGCTTCAGGTACTTCATTTATTATTGTTCAATTAACTGTTTGAAACAAAAAAAGGTTGTATTTCAGTAATAATTCTAAATTAATATATCCTTTAAAATATAATTTATTTCTGTGAGTTGCAGCTGTATTTTCAGTCTTCAGTGTCACATGATCTTTAGAAATCATGAAAATATGATTATTTATTATTAGAACTATAGTTGTGCTACCAAATCCTTTTTTCAGGATTCTTCGATGTATAATATTTTTTAAAGAACAGCATTTATTCCAAATATAAATCTCTTCTAACATTATTAATCTTTAATAGCCTATCACTTCTTATCAATTTAACACATCCTGAATAAAATATTCTAAAATCTAATAAAGAATAGGCTACAAATTCTTATAAAAAAAAAAGAAAGGATACAAATTTACCAAGTCGGGAACATGCTACGAAGTGCCGATCTGAATCAACCGAGTCGCGAACAGGCTCCGAAGTGCCGATCTGAATCAACCGAGTCGCGAACAGGCTCCGAAGTGCCGATCTGAATCAACCGAGTCGCGAACAGGCTCCGACGTGCCGATCTGAATCAACCGAGTCGCGAACATGCTCCGAAGTCCCGATCTGAATCAACCGAGTCGCGAACATGCTCCGAAGTGCCGATCTGAATCAACCGAGTCACGAACAGGCTCCGAAGTGCCGATCTGAATCAACTATGTAAAAAAACAGAAAACCATTCTTACCAAATTCATTCAACACGTTATTAATCATAATTAGTTTTTAAACACTGACAGGAACGTTCAGAGCTGATTTCAAAGTTACTGCGTTTATAAAACAACTCTATGAAAGACTCAGATCACGTACTAAAATTAAATCGCTATAGTAAAAGAGAAATAATAGGAGGAGTGAAGGTTCCTACCGTTCTGCTGTTTGGTCCTCACGCGCGTCTGACGCTCCGCGGCGCGTCTCCGCGCGTTTACAGCGCTAAATTAATAATCTTTGCTAATTATTATACATTTACTTCATTGTCAGCTTCAGGTACTTCATTTATTATTGTTTAATGAACTGTTTGAAACAAAAACAGGTTGTATTCCAGTATTAATTCTAAATTATCAAAATAAAATATATAAAATAATGGTTTCTATTTTAATATCCGTTGAAATATAATTTATTTCTGTGATGTGCAGCTGTATTTTCAGCATCATTCCTCCGGTTTTCAGTGACACATGATCTTTAGAAATCATGAAAATATGATTATTTATTATTAGAACTATTAATAGTTGTGCTACCAAATATTATTTTGGAACCTGCGATACTTTTTTCAGGATTCTTCGATGTATAATTTTTTTTAAAGAACAGCATTTATTCCAAATATAAATATCTTCTAACAATATTAATATTTGATATCACTTCTTATCAATTTAACACATCCTGAATAAAAGATTCTAAAATCTAATAAAGAATACAATTTCTTATAAAAAAAGAAAGGATAAAAATTTACCGAGTCGAGAACATGCTCCGAAGTGCCGATCTGAATCAACTATGTAAAAAAACAGAATACCGTTCTTACCAAATTCATTCAACACGTTATTAATCATAATTAGGTTTTAAACACTGACAGGAACTTTCAGAGCTGATTTCAAAGTTGCTGCGTTTATAAAACAACTCTATGAAAGACTCCGATCACTCATCCCAAACTCTGACCGGTAGTGTGTGTATGTGTGTGTGTGTGTGTGTGTGTGTGTGTGTGTGTGTGTGTATAAGCCCACTAACACACTAGGCAAGGCAAGGCAAGTTTATTTATAGCAAATTTCATACACAATGGTAATTCAAAGTGATTTACAAAAAAAAAAATAATCACAAAGAAAAATTATAACAAAAATAAAACAAGCAATTTTAAAACTTTTAAAATTATTAAAAAATTTACTTAATTACAATGAATTTAAACTCATTGCATTTGCTGTCTGAGAGCATTTCAATGGGAATCTGACTTCAGTCTATGTCTGGTATCTTTGAACGCTCCTCTGGTTTCAGTTGTGTTTTTGTTTATTTTGGTGATGTATAAATAAAATCTTCCCATCTGCCTGCACTTGAGTCTTCGCCTGAATCTGAATCAAACGAGTAGCTTCAGTAAATTCAGCAGATCTGAATTTAAACAAATGTCAAACATGCTCCGAAGTGCCGATCTGAATCAACCGAGTCGCGAACAGGCTCCGAAGTGCCGATCTGAATCAACTATGTAAAAAAAAAAACAGAATACCGTTCTTACCAAATTCATTCAACATGTTATTAATCATAATTAGGTTTTAAACACTGACAGGAACTTTCAGAGTTGATTTCAAAGTTACTGCGTTTATAAAACAACTCTATGAAAGACTCTGATCACGTATCTAAAAATAAATCGCTATAGTAAAAGAGAAATAATGAGAGGAGTGAAGTTTCCTACTGTTCTGCTGTGTTTGGTCCTCATGCGCGTCTGACGCTCCACGGCGCGTCTCCGCCCCTCACACGCGTTTACAACGCTAAATTAATCATCTTTGCTAATTATTATACATTTACTTCATTGTCAGCTTCAGGTACTTCATTTATTATTGTTCAATTAACTGTTTGAAACAAAAAAAGGTTGTATTTCAGTAATAATTCTTGATAATAACAGTTGCAGCTGTATTTTCAGTCTTCAGTGTCACATGATCTTTAGAAATCATGAAAATATGATTATTTATTATTAGAACTATAGTTGTGCTACCAAATCCTTTTTTCAGGATTCTTCGATGTATAATATTTTTTAAAGAACAGCATTTATTCCAAATATAAATCTCTTCTAACATTATTAATCTTTAATAGCCTATCACTTCTTATCAATTTAACACATCCTGAATAAAATATTCTAAAATCTAATAAAGAATATAGGCTACAAATTCTTATTAAAAAAAAAAGAAAGGATAAAAATTTACCAAGTCGGGAACATGCTACGAAGTGCCGATCTGAATCAACCGAGTCGCGAACAGGCTCCGAAGTGCCGATCTGAATCAACCGAGTCGCGAACAGGCTCCGAAGTGCCGATCTGAATCAACCGAGTCGCGAACATGCTCCGAAGTGCGATCTGAATCAACCGAGTCGCGAACAGGCTCCGAAGTCCCGATCTGAATCAACCGAGTCGCGAACATGCTCCGAAGTGCCGATCTGAATCAACCGAGTCACGAACAGGCTCCGAAGTGCCGATCTGAATCAACTATGTAAAAAAACAGAAAACCATTCTTACCAAATTCATTCAACACGTTATTAATCATAATTAGTTTTTAAACACTGACAGGAACGTTCAGAGCTGATTTCAAAGTTACTGCGTTTATAAAACAACTCTATGAAAGACTCAGATCACGTACTAAAATTAAATCGCTATAGTAAAAGAGAAATAATAGGAGGAGTGAAGGTTCCTACCGTTCTGCTGTTTGGTCCTCACGCGCGTCTGACGCTCCGCGGCGCGTCTCCGCGCGTTTACAGCGCTAAATTAATAATCTTTGCTAATTATTATACATTTACTTCATTGTCAGCTTCAGGTACTTCATTTATTATTGTTTAATGAACTGTTTGAAACAAAAACAGGTTGTATTCCAGTATTAATTCTAAATTATCAAAATAAAATATATAAAATAATGGTTTCTATTTTAATATCCGTTGAAATATAATTTATTTCTGTGATGTGCAGCTGTATTTTCAGCATCATTCCTCCGGTTTTCAGTGACACATGATCTTTAGAAATCATGAAAATATGATTATTTATTATTAGAACTATTAATAGTTGTGCTACCAAATATTATTTTGGAACCTGCGATACTTTTTTCTGGATTCTTCGATGTATAATTTTTTTTAAAGAACAGCATTTATTCCAAATATAAATATCTTCTAACAATATTAATATTTGATATCACTTCTTATCAATTTAACACATCCTGAATAAAAGATTCTAAAATCTAATAAAGAATACAATTTCTTATAAAAAAGAAAGGATAAAAATTTACCGAGTCGCGAACATGCTCCGAAGTGCCGATCTGAATCAACTATGTAAAAAACAGAATACCGTTCTTACCAAATTCATTCAACACGTTATTAATCATAATTAGGTTTTAAACACTGACAGGAACTTTCAGAGCTGATTTCAAAGTTGCTGCGTTTATAAAACAACTCTATGAAAGACTCCGATCACTCATCCCAAAATCTGACCGGTAGTGTGTGTATGTGTGTGTGTGTGTGTGTGTGTGTGTGTGTGTGTATAAGCCCACTAACACACTAGGCAAGGCAAGGCAAGTTTATTTATAGCAAATTTCATACACAATGGTAATTCAAAGTGATTTACAAAAAAAAAAATAATCACAAAGAAAAATTATAACAAAAATAAAACAAGCAATTTTAAAACTTTTAAAATTATTAAAAAAATTTACTTAATTACAATGAATTTAAACTCATTGCATTTGCTGTCTGAGAGCATTTCAATGGGAATCTGACTTCAGTCTATGTCTGGTATCTTTGAACGCTCCTCTGGTTTCAGTTGTGTTTTTGTTTATTTTGGTGATGTATAAATAAAGTCTTCCCATCTGCCTGCACTTGAGTCTTCGCCTGAATCTGAATCAACCGAGTAGCGAACATGCTCCGAAGTGCCGATCTGAATCAACCGAGTCGGCGAACATGCTCCGAAGTGCCGATCTGAATCAACCGAGTCGCGAACATGTTCTGAGGTGCCGATCTGAATCAACCGAGTCGCGAACAGCTAGGCTCCGAAGTGCCGATCTGAATCAACCGAGTCGCGAACAGGCTCCGAAGTGCCGATCTGAATTCAACCGAGTCGCGAACAGGCTCCGAAGTGCCGATCTGAAATCAACCGAGTCGCGAACATGCTCCGAAGTGCCGATCTGAATCAACCGAGTCGCGAACAGGCTCCGAAGTGCCGATCTGAATCAACCGAGTCACGAACATGCTACAAAGTGCCGATCTGAATCAATTAATAAAAAACAGATACCATTCTTACCAAATTCATTCAACACGTTATTAATCATAATTAGTTTTTAAACACTGACAGTAACGTTCAGAGCTGATTTCAAAGTTACTGCGTTTATAATAACTCTGTTAAAGACTCAGATCACTTATCTAAAAATAAATCGCTATAGTAAAAGAGAAATAATAAGAGGAGTGAAGTTTTCTACGGTTCTGCTGTGTTTGGTCCTCACGCGCGTCTGACGCTCCACGGCGTGTCTCCGCCCCTCACGTGCGTTTACAGTGCTGAATTAATCATCTTTGCTAATTATTATACATTTACTTCATTGTTAGCTTCAGGTACTCCATTTACTATTGTTCAATGAACTGTTTCAAACAAAAACAGGTTGTTTTTCAGTAATATATATATATATATATTATATATATATATATATATATATATATATTATATATATATATATATATATATATATATATATTAATATATATATATGTATGTATGTATATATATGTATATATATATATATATTATATATATATATATATAATTATATATATATATATATATATATAAGCCCACTAAACCACTAGGCAGACAAGGCAAGTTTATTTAATAACGCACATTTCATACACGATGGTAATTCAAAGTGCTTTACATAAAAGTAAAATAATCATAAAGAAATATTATAACAAAAATAAAACAAGCAATTTTAAAACTTTTACAATTATTTAAAAATTTACTTAAATACAATGAATTTAAAAACATAAAAAAAAAAAAAAAAACTGAAAATATATTGCAATCAGTTCGGACATTGCACAGTGCTCATTCAATAAAGGCACAGCTAAACAGATGAGTTTTAAGTCTAGATTTAAATGTGACTAGTGTTTTAGCACATCTCATCTCTTCTGGGAAGCTGATTCCAACTGCAAGCGGCATAGAAACTAAAAGCAGATTCCCCTTGTTTTGTGTGAACCCTTGGTATTT
>NW_020526159.1:0-18866 GCF_003368295.1 Carassius auratus
GTTTGGTCCTCATGCGCGTCTGACGCTCCACCGGCGCGTCTCCGTCCCTCACACGCGTTTACAACGCTAAAATTAATCATCTTTGCTAATTATTATACATTTACTTCATTGTCAGCTTCAGGTACTTCATTTATTATTGTTCAATTAACTGTTTGAAACAAAAAAGGTTGTATTTCAGTAATAATTCTAAATTAATATATCCTTTAAAAATATAATTTATTTCTGTGAGGTGCAGCTGTATTTCAGTCTTCAGTGTCACATGATCTTTAGAAATCATGAAAATATGATTATTTATTATTAGAACTATAGTTGTGCTACCACAATTTTATTTTGGAATCTGGATACTTTTTTCAGGATTCTTCGATGTATAATAATTTTTTTTAAAGAACAGCAATTTATTCCAAATATAAATCTCTTCTAACATTATTAATCTTTAATAGCCTATCACTTCTTATCAATTTAACACATCCTGAATGAAATATTCTAAAATCTAATAAAGAATAGGCTACAAATTCTTATAAAAAAAAAAGAAAGGATAAAAATTTACCAAGTCGCGAACATGCTAGAAGTGCCGATCTGAATCAACCGAGAGTCGCGAACAGGCTCCGAAGTGCCGATCTGAATCAACCGAGTCGCGAACAGGCTCCGAAGTGCCGATCTGAATCAACCGAGTCGCGAACAGGCTCCGAAGTGCAATCAGAATCAACCCAGTCGCGAACCATGCTCCGAAGTCCCGATCTGAATCAGCCGAGTCGTGAACATGCTCCGAAGTGCCGATCTGAATCAACTAGTCGCGAACATGCTCCGAAGTGCCGATCTGAATCAACCGAGTCACGAACAGGCTCCGAAGTGCCGATCTGAATCAACTATGTAAAAAAAGAAGAAAACCGTTCTTACCAAATTCATTCAACACGTTATTAATCATAAATTAGTTTTAAACACTGACAGGAACGTTCAGAGCTGATTTCAAAGTTACTGCTTTTATAACACAACTCTATGAAAGACTCAGATCACGTACTAAAAAATAAATCGCTATAGTAAAAGAGAAATAATAGGAGGAGTGAAGGTTCCTACCGTTCTGCTGTTTGGTCCTCACGCGCGTCTGACGCTCCGCGGCGCATCTCCGCGCGTTTACAGCGCTAAATTAATAATCTTTGCTAATTATTATAACAATTTACTTCATTGTCAGCTTCAGGTACTTCATTTATTATTGTTTAATGAACTGTTTGAAACAAAAACAGGTTGTATTCCAGTATTAATTCTAAATTATCAAAATAAAATATATAAATATGGTTTCTATTTTAATATCCGTTGAAATATAATTTATATTCTGTGATGTGCAGCTGTATTTTCAGCATCATTCTTCCGGTTTTCAGTAGACACATGATCTTTAGAAATCATGAAAATATGATTATTTATTATTAGAACTATTAATAGTTGTGCTACCAAAATATTATTTGGAATCTGCATACTTTTTTCAGGATTCTTCGATGTATAATTTTTTTTAAAGAACAGCATTTATTCCAAATATAAATATCTTCTAACAATATAATATTTGATATCACTTCTTATCAATTTAACACATCCTGAATAAAAGATTCTAAAATCTAATAAAGAATACAATTTCTTAATAAAAAAGAAAGGATAAAAATTTACAGAGTCGCGAACATGCTCCGAAGTGCCGATCTGAATCAACTATGTAAAAAAACAGAATACCGTTCTTACCAAATTCATTCAACACGTTATTAATCATAATTAGGTTTTAAACAACAGACAGGAACTTTCAGAGCTGATTTCAAAGTTACTGCGTTTATAAAACAACTCTATGAAAGACTTCCGATCACTCATCCCAAACTCTGACCGTATGTGTGTATGTGTGTGTGTGTGTGTATGTGTGTGTGTGTATAAGCCCACTAACACACTAGGCAAGGCAAGGCAAGTTTATTATTTATAGCAAATTTCATACACAATGGTAATTCAAAGTGATTTACATAAAAATACAAATAATCACAAAGAAAAATTATAACAAATAAAAACAAGCAATTTTAAAACTTTTAAAATTATTAAAAAATTTACTTAATTACAATGAATTTAAACTCATTGCATTTGCTGTCTGAGAGCATTTCACTGGGAATCTGACTTCAGTCTATGTCTGGTATCTTTGAACGCTCCTCTGTTTTCAGTTGTGTTTTTGTTTATTTTGGTGATGTATAAATAAAGTCTTCCACTCTGCCTGCACTTGAGTCTTCGCCTGAATCTAATCAACCAACGAGTCGCGAACATGCTCCGAAGTGCCGATCTGATCAACCGAGTCGCGAACATGTTCTGAGGTGCGATCTGAATCAACCGAGTCGCGAACAGCTAGGCTCCGAAGTGCCGATCTGAATCAACCAGTCGCGAAACAGGCTCCGAAGTGCCGATCTGAATCAACCGAGTTGCGAAACAGGCTCCGAAGTCCGATCTGAATCAACCGATGTCGCGAACAGCTCCGAAGTGCCGATCTGAATCAACCGAGTCGCAAACAGGCCTCCGAAGTGCCGATCTGAATCAACCGAGTCGCGAAAAATGCTCCGAAGTGCCATCTGAATCAATATGTAAAAAAACAGAATACCGTTCTTACCAAATTCATTCAACACGTTATTAATCATAATTAGGTTTTAAACACTGACAGGAACTTTCAGAGCTGATTTCAAAGTTACTGCGTTTATAAAACAACTCTATGAAAGACTCCGATCACTCATCCCAAACTCTGACCGGTAGTGTGTGTATGTGTGTGTGTGTGGTGTGTATAAGCCCACTAACACACTAGGCAAGGCAGGCAAGTTTATTTATAGCAAATTTCATACCAATGGTAATTCAAAGGTGATTTACATAAAAATACAAATAATCACAAAGAAAAATTATAACAAAAATAAACAAGCAATTTTAAAACTTTTAAAATTATAAAAAATTTACTTAATTACAATGAATTTAACTCATTGCATTTGCTGTCTGAGAGCATTTCACTGGGAATCTGACTTCAGTCTATGTCTGGTATCTTTGAACGCTCCTCTGGTTTCAGTTGTGTTTTTGTTTATTTTGGTGATGTATAAATAAAGTCTTCCCATCTGCCTGCACTTGAGTCTTCGCCTCTTGCGATCCGTGACACTACGTCCTTAATAACAATGGATGAAAAGTTTAGAGCCCTACTGATGATTAAGTCTAGAGTGTGTCCACCTTTGTGTGTGGGTCCATGTACATGCTGAATCGACAGGTAAAAAAAAGCCTCAAGTCCAAATATTCATTTATCACCAATTAACTGTTTGACAAACACTTCCTGCTTCGATGTCCAGATCTGAATTTAAAAAATGTCAAACATGCTCCGAAGTGCCGATCTGAATCAACCGAGTCGCGAACAGGCTCCGAAGTGCCGATCTGAATCAACTATGTAAAAAAAAAAAACAGAATACCGTTCTTACCAAATTCATTCAACATGTTATTAATCATAATTAGGTTTTAAACACTGACAGGAACTTTCAGAGCTGATTTCAAAGTTACTGCGTTTATATAAACAACTCTATGAAAGACTCTGATCACGTATCTAAAAATAAATCGCTATAGTAAAAGAGAAATAATGAGAGGAGTGAAGTTTCCTACTGTTCTGCTGTGTTTGGTCCTCATGCGCGTCTGACGCTCCACGGCGCGTCTCCGCCCCTCACACGCGTTTACAACGCTAAATTAATCATCTTTTGCTAATTATTATACATTTACTTCATTGTCAGCTTCAGGTACTTCATTTATTATTGTTCAATTAACTGTTTGAAACAAAAAAGGTTGTATTTCAGTAATAATTTAAATAATATATCCTTTAAATATAATTTTTTTCTGTTGAGGTGCAGCTGTATTTTCAGTCTTCAGTGTCACATGATCTTTAGAAATCATGAAAATATGATTATTTTATTATTAGAACTATAGTTGTGCTACAAATTTTATTTTGGAATCTGGATACTTTTTCAGGATTCTTCGATGTATAATAATATTTTTAAAGAACAGCATTTATTCCAAATATAAATCTCTTCTAACATTATTAATCTTTAATAGCCTATCACTTCTTATCAATTTAACACATCCTGAATAAAATATTCTAAAATCTAATAAAGAATAGGCTACAAATTCTTATAAAAAAAAAAAAAGAAAGGATAAAAATTTACCAAGTCGGTAACATGCTACGAAGTGCCGATCTGAATCAACCGAGTCGCGAACAGGCTCCGAAGTGCCGATCTGAATCAACGAGTCGCGAACAGGCTCCGAAGTGCCGATCTGAATCAACCGAGTCGCGAACAGGCTCCGAAGTGCCGATCTGAATCAACCGAGTCGCGAACATGCTCCGAAGTCCCGATCTGAATCAGCCGAGTCGCGAACATGCTCCGAAGTGCCGATCTGAATCAGCCGAGTCGCGAACATGCTACGAAGTGCCGATCTGAATCAACCGAGTCGCGAACATGCTCCGAAGTGCCGATCTGAATCAACGAGTCACGAACAGGCTCCGAAGTGCCGATCTGAATCAACTATGTAAAAAAACAGAGCTGATTTCAAAGTTACTGCGTTTATAAAACAACTCTATGAAAGACTCAGATCACGTACTAAAAATAAATCGCTATAGTAAAAGAGAAATAATAGGAGGAGTGAAGGTTCCTACCGTTCTGCTGTCTGGTCCTCACGCGCATCTGACGCTCCGCGGCGCGTCTCCGCGCGTTTACAGCGCTAAATTAATAATCTTTGCTAATTATTATACATTTACTTCATTGTCAGCTTCAGGTACTTCATTTATTATTGTTTAATGAACTGTTTGAAACAAAAACAGGTTGTATTCCAGTATTAATTCTAAATTATCAAAATAAATATATTAAAATAATGGTTTCTATTTTAATATCCGTTGAATATAATTTATTTCTGTGATGTGCAGCTGTATTTTCAGCATCATTCCTCCGGTTTTCAGTGACACATGATCTTTAGAAATCATGAAATATGATTATTTATTATTAGAACATTAATAGTTGTGCTACCAAAATTATTTTGGAATCTGCGATACTTTTTCAGGATTCTTCGATGTATAATTTTTTTTAAAGAACAGCATTTATTCCAAATATAAATATCTTCTAACAATATTATATTTGATATCACTTCTTATCAATTTAACACATCCTGAATAAAAGATTCTAAAATCTAATAAAGAATACAATTTCTTATAAAAAAGAAAGGATAAAAATTTACCAAGTCGCGAACATGCTCCGAAGTGCCGATCTGAATCAACTATGTAAAAAAACAGAATACCGTTCTTACCAAATTCATTCAACACGTTATTAATCATAATTAGGTTTAAACACTGACAGGAACTTTCAGAGCTGATTTCAAAGTTACTGCGTTTATAAAAAACTCTATGAAAGACTCCGATCACTCATCCCAAACTCTGACCGGTAGTGTGTGTATGTGTGTGTGTGTGTGTGTATAAGCCCACTAACACACTAGGCAAGGCAAGGCAAGTTTTTTATAGCAAATTTCATACACAATGGTAATTCAAAGTGATTTACATAAAAATACAAATAATCACAAAGAAAAATTATAACAAAAATAAACAAGCAATTTTTAAACTTTTAAATTATTAAAAAATTTACTTAATTACAATGAATTTAAACTCATTGCATTTGCTGTCTGAGAGCATTTCACTGGGAATCTGACTTCAGTCTATGTCTGGTATCTTTGAACGCTCCTCTGGTTTCAGTTGTGTTTTTGTTTATTTTGGTGATGTATAAATAAAGTCTTCCCATCTGCCTGCACTTGAGTCTTCGCCTCTTGCGATCCGTGACACTACGTCCTTAATAACAATGGATGAAAAGTTTAGAGCCCTACTGATGATTAAGTCTAGAGTGTGTCCACCTTTGTGTGTGGGTCCATGTACATGCTGAATCGACAGGTAAAAAAAAGCCTCAAGTCCAAATATTCATTTATCACCAATTAACTGTTTGACAAACACTTCCTGCTTCGATGTCCAGATCTGAATTTAAACAAATGTCAAACATGCTCCGAAGTGCCGATCTGAATCAACCGAGTCGCGAACAGGCTCCGAAGTGCCGATCTGAATCAACTATGTAAAAAAAAAAAACAGAATACCGTTCTTACCAAATTCATTCAACATGTTATTAATCATAATTAGGTTTTAAACACTGACAGGAACTTTCAGAGCTGATTTCAAAGTTACTGCGTTTATAAAACAACTCTATGAAAGACTCTGATCACGTATCTAAAAATAAATCGCTATAGTAAAAGAGAAATAATGAGAGGAGTGAAGTTTCCTACTGTTCTGCTGTGTTTGGTCCTCATGCGCGTCTGACGCTCCACGGCGCGTCTCCGCCCTCACACGCGTTTACAACGCTAAATTAATCATCTTTGCTAATTATTATACATTTACTTCATTGTCAGCTTCAGGTACTTCATTTATTATTGTTCAATTAACTGTTTGAAACAAAAAAAGTTGTATTTCAGTAATAATTCTGAAATTAATATATCCTTATAAAAATATAATTTATTTCTGTGAGTGCAGCTGTAATTTTCAGTCTTTCAGTGTCACATGATCTTTAGAAATCATGAAATATGATTATTTATTATTAGAACTAAGTTGTGCTACCAAATTTATTTTGGAATCTGGATACTTTTTTCAGGATTCTCGATGTATATAATTTTTTAAAGAACAGCATTTATTCCCAAATATAAATCTCTTCTAACATTATTAATCTTTAATAGCCCTATCACTTCTTATCAATTTAGACACATCCTGAATAAAATATTCTAAAATCTAATAAAGAATAGGCTACAAATTCTTATAAAAAAAAAAAAGAAAGGATAAAAATTTACCAAGTCGCGGTAACATGCTACGAAGTGCCGATCTGAATCAACCGCAGTCGCGAAACAGGCTCCGAAGTGCCGATCTGAAATCAACCGAGTCGCGAACAGGCTCCGAAGTGCCGATCTGAATCAACCGAGTCGCGAACAGGCTCCGAAGTGCCGATCTGAATCAACCGAGTCGCGAAACATGCTCCGAAGTCCCGATCTGAATCAGCCGAAGTCGCGAACATGCTCCGAAGTGCCGATCTGAAATCAGCCGAGTCGCGAACATGCTACGAAGTGCCGATCTGAATCAACCGAGTCGCGAACATGCTCCGAAGTGCCGATCTGAATCAACCGAGTCACGAACAGGCTCCGAAGTGCCGATCTGAATCAACTATGTAAAAAAACAGAGCTGATTTCAAAGTTACTGCGTTATAAAACAACTCTATGAAAGACTCAGATCACGTACTAAAAATAAATAGCTATAGTAAAAGAGAAATAATAGGAGGAGTGAAGGTTCCTACCGTTCTGCTGTCTGGTCCTCACGCGCATCTGACGCTCCGCGGCGCGTCTTCCGCGCGTTTACAGCCGCGCTAAATTAATAATCTTTGCTAAATTATTATACATTTACTTCATTGTCAGCTTCAGGTACTTCATTTATTATTGTTTAATGAACTGTTTGAAACAAAAAACAGGTTGTATTCCAGTATTAATTCTAAATGATCAAAATAAAATATATAAAATAATGGTTTCTATTTTAATATCCGTTGAAATATAATTTATTTCTGTGAATGTGCAGCTGTATTTCAGCATCATTCCTCCGGTTTTTCAGTGACACATGATCTTTAGAAATCATGAAAATATGATTATTTATTATTACAACTATTAATAGTTGTGCTACCAAAATATTATTTTGGAATCTGCGATACTTTTTTCAGGATTCTTCGATGTTATAATTTTTTTTTAAAGAACAGCATTTATTCCAAATATAAATATCTTCTAACAATATTAATATTTGATATCACTTCTTATCAATTTAACACATCCTGAATAAAAAGATTCTAAAATCTAATAAAGAATACAATTTTCTTATAAAAAAAGAAAGGATAAAAATTTACCAAGTCGCGAACATGCTCCGAGTGCCGATCTGAATCAACTATGTAAAAAACAGAAATACCGTTCTTACCAAATTCATTCAACACGTTATTAATCATAATTAGGTTTTAAACACTGACAGGAACTTTCAGAGCTGATTTCAAAGTTACTGCGTTTATAAAACAACTCTATGAAAGACTCCGATCACTCATCCCCAAACTCTGACCGGTAGTGTGTGTATGTGTGTGTGTTGTGTGTGTATAAGCCCACTAACACACTAGGCAAGGCAAGGCAAGTTTATTTATAGCAAATTTCATACACAATGGTAATTCAAAGTGATTTACATAAAAATACAAATAATCACAAAGAAAAATTATAACAAAAATAAAACAAGCAATTTTAAAACTTTTAAAATTATTAAAAAATTTACTTAATTACAATGAATTTAAACTCATTGCATTTGCTGTCTGAGAGCATTTCACTGGGAATCTGACTTCAGTCTATGTCTGGTATCTTTGAACGCTCCTCTGGTTTCAGTTGTGTTTTTGTTTATTTTGGTGATGTATAAATAAAGTCTTCCCATCTGCCTGCACTTGAGTCTTCGCCTCTTGCGATCCGTGACACTACGTCCTTAATAACAATGGATGAAAAGTTTAGAGCGCCTACTGAATGATTAAGTCTAGAGTGTGTCCACCTTTGTGTGTGGGTCCATGTACAATGCTGAATCGACAGGTAAAAAAAAGCCTCAAGTCCAAATATTCATTTATCACCAATTAACTGTTTGACAAACACTTCCTGCTTCGATGTCCAGATCTGAATTTAAACAAATGTCAAACATGCTCCGAAGTGCCGATCTGAATCAACCGAGTCGCGAACAGGCTCCGAAGTGCCGATCTGAATCAACTATGTAAAAAAAAAAAAAACAGAATACCGTTCTTACCAAATTCATTCAACATGTTATTAATCATAATTAGGTGTTAAACACTGACAGGAACTTTCAGAAGCTGATTTCAAAGTTACTGCGTTTATAAAACAACTCTATGAAGACTCTGATCACGTATCTAAAAATAAATCGCTATAGTAAAAGAGAAATAATGAGAGGAGTGAAGTTTCCTACTGTTCTGCTGTGTTTGGTCCTCATGCGCGTCTGACGCTCCACGGCGCGTCTCCGCCCCTCACACGCGTTTACAACGCTAAATTAAATCATCTTTGCTAATTATTATACATTTACTTCATTGTCAGCTTCAGGTACTTCATTATTATATTAGTTCAAATTAAACTGTTTGAAACAAAAAAAGGTTGTATTTCAGTAATAATTCTAAATTAATATATCCTTTAAAATATAATTTATTTCTGTGAGGTGCAGCTGTATTTTCAGTCTTCAGTGTCACATGATCTTTAGAAATCATGAAAATATGATTATTTATTATTAGAACTATAGTTGTGCTACCCGAAATTTTATTTTGGAATCTGGATACTTTTTTCAGGATTCTTCGATGTATAATATTTTTTAAAGAACAGCATTTATTCCAAATATAAATCTCTTCTAACATTATTAATCTTTAATAGCCTATCACTTCTTATCAATTTAACACATCCTGAATAAAATATTCTAAAATCTAATAAAGAATAGGCTACAAATTCTTATAAAAAAAAAAAAAGAAAGGATAAAAATTTACCAAGTCGGTAACATGCTACGAAGTGCCGATCTGAATCAACCGAGTCGCGAACAGGCTCCGAAGTGCCGATCTGAATCAACCGAGTCGCGAACAGGCTCCGAAGTGCCGATCTGAATCAACCGAGTCGCGAACAGGCTCCGAAGTGCCGATCTGAATCAACCGAGTCGCGAACATGCTCCGAAGTCCCGATCTGAATCAGCCGAGTCGCGAACATGCTCCGAAGTGCCGATCTGAATCAGCCGAGTCGCGAACATGCTACGAAGTGCCGATCTGAATCAACCGAGTCGCGAACATGCTCCGAAGTGCCGATCTGAATCAACCGAGTCACGAACAGGCTCCGAAGTGCCGATCTGAATCAACTATGTAAAAAAACAGAGCTGATTTCAAAGTTACTGCGTTTATAAAACAACTCTATGAAAGACTCAGATCACGTACTAAAAATAAATAGCTATAGTAAAAGAGAAATAATAGGAGGAGTGAAGGTTCCTACCGTTCTGCTGTCTGGTCCTCACGCGCATCTGACGCTCCGCGGCGCGTCTCCGCGCGTTTACAGCGCTAAATTAATAATCTTTGCTAATTATTATACATTTACTTCATTGTCAGCTTCAGGTACTTCATTTATTATTGTTTAATGAACTGTTTGAAAACAAAAACAGGTTGTATTCCAGTATTAATTCTAAATTATCAAAAATAAAATATATAAAATAATGGTTTCTATTTTAATATCCGTTGAAATATAATTTATTTCTGTGATGTGCAGCTGTATTTTCAGCATCATTCCTCCGGTTTCAGTGACACATGATCTTTAGAAATCATGAAAATATGATTATTTATTATTAGAAACTATTAATAGTTGTGCTACCAAATATTATTTTGGAATCTGCGATACTTTTTTTCAGGATTCTTCGATGTATAATTTTTTTTTAAAGAACAGCATTTATTCCAAATATAAATATCTTCTAACAATATTAATATTTGATATCACTTCTTATCAATTTAACACATCCTGAATAAAAGATTCTAAAATCTAATAAAGAATACAATTTCTTATAAAAAAAGAAAGGATAAAAATTTACCAAGTCGCGAACATGCTCCGAAGTGCCGATCTGAATCAACTATGTAAAAAAACAGAATACCGTTCTTACCAAATTCATTCAACACGTTATTAATCATAATTAGGTTTTAAACACTGACAGGAACTTTCAGAGCTGATTTCAAAGTTTACTGCGTTTATAAAACAACTCTATGAAAGACTCCGATCACTCATCCCAAACTCTGACCGGGTAGTGTGTGTATGTGTGTGTGTGTGTGTGTATAAACCACTAACACACTAGGCAAGCAAGGCAAGTTTGTTTATAGCAAATTTCATACACAATGGTAATTCAAAGTGATTTACATAAAAATACAAATAATCACAAAGAAAAATTATAACAAAAATAAAACAAGCAATTTTAAAACTTTTAAAATTATTAAAAAATTAACTTAATTACAATGAATTTAAACTCATTGCATTTGCTTGTCTGAGAGCATTTCACTGGGAATCTGACTTCAGTCTATGTCTCGTATCTTTGAACGCTCCTCTGGTTTCAGTTGTGTTTTTGTTTATTTGGTGATGTATAAATAAGTCTTCCCATCTGCCTGCACTTGAGTCTTCGCCTGAATCTGAATCAACCGGTTGGCGAACATGCTCCGAAGTGCCAATCTGAATCAACCGAGTCGCAGAACATGCTCCGAAGTGGCCGATCTGAATCAACCGAGTCGGGAACATGGTTCTGAGGTGCCGGATCTGAATCAACCGAGTCGCGAACAGCTAGGCTCCGAAGTGCCGATTCTGAATCAAACTGAGTCACGAACAGGCTCCGATAGGTGCCGATCTGAATCAACCGAGTCGCGAACAGGCTCCGAAGTCCCGATCTGAATCAACCGATCGCGAACAGGCTGAATCAACCGAGTCGCGAACAGGCTCCGAAGTGCCGATCTGAATCAACCGCGAAGTCCGGCGGAACATGCTCCGAAGTGCCCGATCTGAATTAACCGAGTCCGCGAACAGGCTCCGAAGTGCCGATCTGAATCAACCGAGTCGCGAACATGCTACAAAGTGCCAATCTGAATCAATTATGTAAAAAAAACAGAATACCATTCTTACCAAATTCATTCAACACGTTATTAATCATAATTAGTTTTTAAACACTGACAGTAACGTTCAGAGCTGATTTCAAAGTTACTGCGTTTATAAATAACTCGTTAAAGACTCAGATCACTTATCTAAAAATAAATCGCTATAGTAAAAGAGAAATAATAAGAGGAGTGAAGTTTTTCTACGGTTCTGCTGTGTTTGGTCCTCACGCGCGTCTGACGCTCCACGGCGTGTCTCCGCCCCTCACGCGCGTTTACAGTGCTGAATTAATCATCTTTGCTAATTATTATACATTTACTTCATTGTTAGCTTCAGGTACTCCATTTACTATTGTTCAATGAACTGTTTCAAACAAAAACAGGTTGTATTTCAGTATATATATATATATATATAGCCCACTAACACACTAGGCAAGACAAGGCAAGTTTATTTATATAGCACATTTCATACACGATGGTAATTCAAAGTGCTTTACATAAAAGTAAAATAATCATAAAGAAATATTATAACAAAAATAAAACAAGCAATTTTAAAACTTTTACAATTATTTAAAAATTTACTTAATTACAATGAATTTAAAAACATAAAAAAAAAAAAAAACTGTGAAAATATATTGCAATCAGTTCGGACATTGCACAGTGCTCATTCAATAAATGCACAGCTAAACAGATGAGTTTTAAGTCTAGATTTAAATGTGACTAGTGTTTTAGCACATCTCATCTCTTCTGGAAGCTGATTCCAACTGCAAGCGGCATAGAAACTAAAAGCAGATTCCCCTTGTTTTGTGTGAACCCTTGGTATTTCTAACAGACTCAATCCTAATGATCTGAGTGCTCTGTTAGGTTTATACTCAGTAAGCATATCTGCAACTGCAGTTTTTAAGGAGTTTGGAAATGTCCCAGAAAGTGAGGTGTTCACCACTTCTAAGAGATCTGCTTCTAAGCAGTTAAGCACACTGTTGAAAAAAGATGTTGGAAGTGTGTCAAGATAGCAGGTTGACGATTTTAGGTGCTGCCACTATGTCTTCCAGAATGTTGCTATCAATTACTTCAAAAATAGACATTTTTGATATTGTGGCTGAATCTGTCTGACCTCTGCATTACTTGAGGATGTGCTAATCGCCTTCCTGATATTGATGATCTTCTCAGAAAAGAAGGATGCAAACTCATTGCATTTGCTGTCTGAGAGCATTTCACTGGGAATCTGACTTCAGTCTATGTCTCGTAACTTTGAACGCTCCTCTGGTTTAAGTTATATTTTTGTTTATTTTGGTGATGTATAAATAAAGTCTTCCCATCTGCCTGCACTTGAGTCTTCGCCTCTTGCGATCCGTGACACTACGTCCTTAATAACAATGGATGAAAAGTTTAGAGCCCTACTGATGATTAAGTCTAGAGTGTGTCCACCTTTGTGTGTGGGTCCATGTACATGCTGAATCGACAGGTAAAAAAAAGCCTCAAGTCCAAATATTCATTTATCACCAATTAACTGTTTGACAAACACTTCCTGCTTCGATGTCCAGATCTGAATTTAAACAAATGTCAAACATGCTCCGAAGTGCCGATCTGAATCAACCGAGTCGCGAACAGGCTCCGAAGTGCCGATCTGAATCAACTATGTAAAAAAAAAAAACAGAATACCGTTCTTACCAAATTCATTCAACATGTTATTAATCATAATTAGGTTTTAAACACTGACAGGAACTTTCAGAGTTGATTTCAAAGTTACTGCGTTTATAAAACAACTCTATGAAAGACTCTGATCACGTATCTAAAAATAAATCGCTATAGTAAAAGAGAAATAATGAGAGGAGTGAAGTTTCCTACTGTTCTGCTGTGTTTGGTCCTCATGCGCGTCTGACGCTCCACGGCGCGTCTCCGCCCCTCACACGCGTTTACAACGCTAAATTAATCATCTTTGCTAATTATTATACATTTACTTCATTGTCAGCTTCAGGTACTTCATTTATTATTGTTCAATTAACTGTTTGAAACAAAAAAAGGTTGTATTTCAGTAATAATTCTAAATTAATATATCCTTTAAAATATAATTTATTTCTGTGAGTTGCAGCTGTATTTTCAGTCTTCAGTGTCACATGATCTTTAGAAATCATGAAAATATGATTATTTATTATTAGAACTATAGTTGTGCTACCAAATCCTTTTTTCAGGATTCTTCGATGTATAATATTTTTTAAAGAACAGCATTTATTCCAAATATAAATCTCTTCTAACATTATTAATCTTTAATAGCCTATCACTTCTTATCAATTTAACACATCCTGAATAAAATATTCTAAAATCTAATAAAGAATAGGCTACAAATTCTTATAAAAAAAAAAGAAAGGATACAAATTTACCAAGTCGGGAACATGCTACGAAGTGCCGATCTGAATCAACCGAGTCGCGAACAGGCTCCGAAGTGCCGATCTGAATCAACCGAGTCGCGAACAGGCTCCGAAGTGCCGATCTGAATCAACCGAGTCGCGAACAGGCTCCGACGTGCCGATCTGAATCAACCGAGTCGCGAACATGCTCCGAAGTCCCGATCTGAATCAACCGAGTCGCGAACATGCTCCGAAGTGCCGATCTGAATCAACCGAGTCACGAACAGGCTCCGAAGTGCCGATCTGAATCAACTATGTAAAAAAACAGAAAACCATTCTTACCAAATTCATTCAACACGTTATTAATCATAATTAGTTTTTAAACACTGACAGGAACGTTCAGAGCTGATTTCAAAGTTACTGCGTTTATAAAACAACTCTATGAAAGACTCAGATCACGTACTAAAATTAAATCGCTATAGTAAAAGAGAAATAATAGGAGGAGTGAAGGTTCCTACCGTTCTGCTGTTTGGTCCTCACGCGCGTCTGACGCTCCGCGGCGCGTCTCCGCGCGTTTACAGCGCTAAATTAATAATCTTTGCTAATTATTATACATTTACTTCATTGTCAGCTTCAGGTACTTCATTTATTATTGTTTAATGAACTGTTTGAAACAAAAACAGGTTGTATTCCAGTATTAATTCTAAATTATCAAAATAAAATATATAAAATAATGGTTTCTATTTTAATATCCGTTGAAATATAATTTATTTCTGTGATGTGCAGCTGTATTTTCAGCATCATTCCTCCGGTTTTCAGTGACACATGATCTTTAGAAATCATGAAAATATGATTATTTATTATTAGAACTATTAATAGTTGTGCTACCAAATATTATTTTGGAACCTGCGATACTTTTTTCTGGATTCTTCGATGTATAATTTTTTTTAAAGAACAGCATTTATTCCAAATATAAATATCTTCTAACAATATTAATATTTGATATCACTTCTTATCAATTTAACACATCCTGAATAAAAGATTCTAAAATCTAATAAAGAATACAATTTCTTATAAAAAAGAAAGGATAAAAATTTACTGAGTCGCGAACATACTCCGAAGTGCCGATCTGAATCAACTATGTAAAAAAACAGAATATTCTTACCAAATTCATTCAACACGTTATTAATCATAATTAGGTTTTAAACACTGACAGGAACTTTCAGAGCTGATTTCAAAGTTGCTGCGTTTATAAAACAACTCTATGAAAGACTCCGATCACTCATCCCAAACTCTGACCGGTAGTGTGTGTGTGTGTGTGTGGTATAAGCCCACTAACACACTAGGCAAGGCAAGGCAAGTTTATTTATAGCAAATTTCATACACAATGGTAATTCAAAGTGATTTACAAAAAAAAAAAAATAATCACAAAGAAAAATTATAACAAAAATAAAACAAGCAATTTTAAAACTTTTAAAATTATTAAAAAATTTACTTAATTACAATGAATTTAAACTCATTGCATTTGCTGTCTGAGAGCATTTCAATGGGAATCTGACTTCAGTCTATGTCTGGTATCTTTGAACGCTCCTCTGGTTTCAGTTGTGTTTTTGTTTATTTTGGTGATGTATAAATAAAGTCTTCCCATCTGCCTGCACTTGAGTCTTCGCCTGAATCTGAATCAACGAGTAGCGAACATGCTCCGAAGTGCCGATCTGAATCAACCGAGTCGCGAACATGCTCCGAAGTACCGATCTGAATCAACCGAGTCGCGAACATGTTCTGAGGTGCCGATCTGAATCAACCGAGTCGCGAACAGCTAGGCTCCGAAGTGCCGATCTGAATCAACCGAGTCGCGAACAGGCTCCGAAGTGCCGATCTGAATCAACCGAGTCGCGAACAGGCTCCGAAGTGCCGATCTGAATCAACCGAGTCGCGAACATGCTCCGAAGTGCCGATCTGAATCAACCGAGTCGCGAACAGGCTCCGAAGTGCCGATCTGAATCAACCGAGTCGCGAACATGCTACAAAGTGCCGATCTGAATCAATTATGTAAAAAAACAGAATACCATTCTTACCAAATTCATTCAACACGTTATTAATCATAATTAGTTTTTAAACACTGACAGTAACGTTCAGAGCTGATTTCAAAGTTACTGCGTTTATAAATAACTCTGTTAAAGACTCAGATCACTTATCTAAAAATAAATCGCTATAGTAAAAGAGAAATAATAAGAGGAGTGAAGTTTTCTACGGTTCTGCTGTGTTTGGTCCTCACGCGCGTCTGACGCTCCACGGCGTGTCTCCGCCCCTCACGCGCGTTTACAGTGCTGAATTAATCATCTTTGCTAATTATTATACATTTACTTCATTGTTAGCTTCAGGTACTCCATTTACTATTGTTCAATGAACTGTTTCAAACAAAAACAGGTTGTTTTTCAGTAATATATATATATATATATATATATATATATATATATATATATATATATATATATATATATATATATATATATAAGCCCACTAACACACTAGGCAAGACAAGGCAAGTTTATTTATATAGCACATTTCATACACGATGGTAATTCAAAGTGCTTTACATAAAAGTAAAATAATCATAAAGAAATATTATAACAAAAATAAAACAAGCAATTTTAAAACTTTTACAATTATTTAAAAATTTACTTAATTACAATGAATTTAAAAACATAAAAATAAAAAATAAAACTGTGAAAATATATTGCAATCAGTTCGGACATTGCACAGTGCTCATTCAATAAATGCACAGCTAAACAGATGAGTTTTAAGTCTAGATTTAAATGTGACTAGTGTTTTAGCACATCTCATCTCTTCTGGAAGCTGATTCCAACTGCAAGCGGCATAGAAACTAAAAGCAGATTCCCCTTGTTTTGTGTGAACCCTTGGTATTTCTAACGGACTCAATCCTAATGATCTGAGTGCTCTTGTTAGGTTTATACTCAGTAAGCATATCTGCAACTGCAGTTTTTAAGGAGTTTGGAAATGTCCCAGAAAGTGAGGTGTTCACCACTTCTAAGAGATCTGCTTCTAAGCAGTTAAGCACACTGTTGAAAAAAGATGTTGGAAGTGTGTCAAGATAGCAGGTTGACGATTTTAGGTGCTGCACTATGTCTTCCAGAATGTTGCTATCAATTACTTCAAAAATAGACATTTTTGATATTGTGGCTGAATCTGTCTGACCTCTGCATTACTTCAAGATGTGCTAATCGCCTTCCTGATATTGATGATCTTCTCAGAAAAGAAGGATGCAAACTCATTGCATTTGCTGTCTGAGAGCATTTCACTGGGAATCTGACTTCAGTCTATGTCTCGTAACTTTGAACGCTCCTCTGGTTTAAGTTATATTTTTGTTTATTTTGGTGATGTATAAATAAAGTCTTCCCATCTGCCTGCACTTGAGTCTTCGCCTCTTGCGATCCGTGACACTACGTCCTTAATAACAATGGATGAAAAGTTTAGAGCCCTACTGATGATTAAGTCTAGAGTGTGTCCACCTTGTGTGTGGAGTCCATGTACATGCTGAATCGACAGGTAAAAAAAAGCCTCAAGTCCAAATATTCATTTATCACCAATTAACTGTTTGACAAACACTTCCTGCTTCGATGTCCAGATCTGAATTCAAACAAATGTCAAACATGCTCCGAAGTGCCGATCTGAATTCAACCGAGTCGCGACAGGCTCCGAAGTGCCGATCTGAATCAACTATGTAAAAAAAAAAACAGAATACCGTTCTTACCAAATTCATTCAACATGTATTAATCATAATTAGGTTTTAAACACTGACAGGAACTTTCGGAGTTGATTTCAAAGTTACTGCGTTTATAAAACAACTCTATGAAAGACTCTGATCACGTATCTAAAATAAATCGCTATAGTAAAAGAGAAATAATGAGAGGAGTGAAGTTTCCTACTGTTCTGCTGTGTTTGGTCCTCATGCGCGTCTGACGCTCCACGGCGCGTCTCCGCCCCTCACACGCGTTTACAACGCTAAATTAATCATCTTTGCTAATTATTATACATTACTTCATGGTCAGCTTCAGGTACTTCATTTATTATTGTTCAACTGTTTGAAACAAAAAAAGGTTTGTATTTCAGTAATAATTCTAAATT
Source organism: Carassius auratus (assembly GCF_003368295.1). Lineage (NCBI taxonomy): Eukaryota > Metazoa > Chordata > Actinopteri > Cypriniformes > Cyprinidae > Carassius > Carassius auratus. The sequence goes on from NW_020526159.1 coordinate 18,251, forward strand.
AATATATCCTTTAAAATTTAATTTATTTCTGTGAGGTGCAGCTGTATTTTCAGTCTTCAGTGTCACATGATCTTTAGAAATCATGAAAATATGATTATTTATTATTAGAACTATAGTTGTGCTACCAAATTTTATTTTGGAATCTGGATACTTTTTTCAGGATTCTTCGATGTATAATATTTTTTTTAAAGAACAGCATTTATTCCAATATAAATCTCTTCTAACATTATTAATCTTTAATAGCCTATCACTTCTTATCAATTTAACACATCCTGTATAAAATATTCTAAAATCTAACAAAGAATAGGCTACAAATTCTTATAAAAAAAAAAGAAAGGATAAAAATTTACCAAGTCGGGAACATGCTACGAAGATCTGAATCAACCGAGTCGAACAGGCTCCGAAGTGCCGATCTGAATCAACCGAGTCGCGAACAGGCTCCGAAGTGCCGATCTGAATCAACCGAGTCGCGAACAGGCTCCGAAGTGCCGATCTGAATCAACCGAGTCGCGAACATGCTCCGAAGTCCCGATCTGAATCAGCTGAGTCGCGAACATGCTCCGAGTGCCGATGAATCAGCCGAGTCGTGAACATGCTACGAAGTGCCGATCTGAAT
>NW_020526160.1:0-72400 GCF_003368295.1 Carassius auratus
ATTTGCAGTGAAACAGTTCAAAAGATGGGCAGGGCGGACAACAATACGGTCAGGAGGAATGACCACTGAGACAGTCCAAGATGACCACGGGCCCAAGCACAGAGTAGGCAGCTCCAGAGGAAGGGCCAGGTAGACACAGGAAACCCGTAGCTTCAAGTGTAACTCAAATGTCACCAGTCTAGTCGCCAGGTAGAGACTCACGAGACCAGACACGTGAGAGATGAGCTGCTTCCAGGCAGTGGGGTTCAGTGGCCAGGAAATCTGAGTGGGACCAAGACAGGACAATACACAAAAACAAGACTCAAAACGACAGACAATTGAAAAAATTAGAACAAAGCAAAAGAAAACCAAAGCTATCCAAAAGATAATCCAAGAGTAAGAACAAAAAGACAATCCAAAACTGGAATCACTTAAGAATAAATGAAAATCTAAATCAAACGAGAAACAAAACTAGATTAGAATAAACAAAAAATACCCCCCCCCCTTTCTTTTAAACTAGACACCAAAAAAGGATATAAATAACTAGATAAGAGATTAAAAAAATGATCAAACTCAAAGGGATAAATTCTGGTCCAAGAGAAAAGTAAACACCAAAAACGAACCAGCAGAGACACAAGGAAAGAGAACCCAATATATAGAGCAGTACACATGAGGATCAGGTGAAAACAATCAAGCAGACAAGGTCTAAACAAGTGGGAGTGACCGGGGGTAACAAGGAGGTGGGACAAGAGGAGCACGTGGCAGAGACACAAAACAAACAAAGAAACATGGAACAGAGACAAGATGGACAGGACTGTCAGGGCAGGATCCTGACAAGTATTACAATTCAAATACAAAACATGCCTTTTTTGTCACATAATATCTTTTCAACATATTTTTCTTACATTTTATGTGTCACTAAATACACTGTTAGATTTGGTACATAGCTTCTTTTTTTCCTCTTCTGTAATCATGGTTGTACCCCCCAGTCTAAGAAAATAAATTCAGCATGACATCTCTGTCTTGATCACTGATTTTAAGACTCAGGTAGTAAGAATGCATTTTAAGACTCAGACGGAGATGCAATATTCAATTATACCAAAATTACTTTAATCAAATCAGAAATAAATGCACCAAAAAGTTTAATGTGACTCCACAGTCAAATGTAGTTTTGGTTTTTGCTAAATCTGTTCTGAACTTTGAGTTTTGAGCTTTATTAAATAAACAGTTTGATTTAATATCATAAAGCTAGTAATATTTTAAAGACAAGCTGCTTTCACTCAGTGTAACTTATGTTCAAACACACACACACACACACACACGCACACACACACACACACACGCACATGTAGATTAGATAAGATCAACTTTATCCTTATGCAGAGTACAAGTACAGAGCTAATGAAATGCAGTTAGCATCTAACCAGAAGTGCAAAAATATAGTGTTTTATAAACATATAAGTGCAGAGTAAGAGAAGCTATGATTTGCAGAATGTACAGTGGAGTTGCTTCATACAGTATTGAGCAGAGTATATACAGAATATAAATAGGGATGCAAATGTAGGGATTGTATGTACATTATGAACAAAGCAATGTAGGATTATATATACATTAAGGTGAGAACAGTGGAAATAATACAGTTGGATTAATGTGTGCAAAAGTATTGATATACGATGTATTATATGCAAAATAACAGTAGTGCAATGATATTTTTATAGAAATAGTTTTACTGTGCTTTGTACAGTAACAACTTAAGACAGTTTAATAGTGTAATAGCTAGAATAGTGTGCAGTCTGTTGCAAAATATGAGTAGTGCAAATACATGTACGTAAAGTACTGTGACCAGTGCAGTAAAAGAGCAGGTGCAGGTTAGATTGGTGTGTGGCGTTCAGAAGTGTCACAGCCTTGGGGAAGAAGGTCAAAATTTCGAATTAAACTTAGTTTAAGTTGATTTTAAGCTTGAAGGTGACATTCTGCATGTCACAAAATTCCACAACTTGTCCACATTCACCCATTTGAGGTTCATTTCTCATTTTGAGTCCTGTCTTGCTTCTTAACGGTCATCTGTACAGCCATTCAAAGAGACATTTCCTCCCCAGTGAGACCCTTCTGATTCATCTTATTGCTTCACTGATGTGGAAAAGTGAAAGTGAAGCATTGACTGAAGCAGTAAGACAAAGCCTCCTTCAGAAGCACTGCTTCAAACGTTAAACACCCCCTTCTGGATGATTTCTCTCGTACATTTCCATCCATCTTGGTAATTAGGGCCCCTGAAGAGGCCCTTACCTGTCTGCTTATTTCTTCCACTTAGAGCTGTTCTTTTCTGTAGTTATCCACTGGTATAAGTGTCATTCTCACTGGCTTTCTCTTTTGTCAGTGCAAACTAGGCCATTGAACTGAAGCTTGACATGAACTCCAAATTAGAGACTCATAAACTCCATAGATCTAGGTATTTTTCTGAATATCAGTATACCAACACTGTACTCATTATTGACATATATATATATATATATATATATATATATATATATATATATATATATATATATATATATATATATATATATATATATATATGTAAGGGAAACAGGTCAATTTAGCTCAAAGGGAATCATTTAAGATTTTAAAGGGAATTTGAACAGAATCACTGTTTCATGGCTAATCACTGAGATGCCCTGCGATTCACTGAACGAGCCGTTTAACATCAAATCTCCACTGGATGTTAATATCCAAAGTATAGTGAGCACACTATTAATTAGCACAGTAACAAGATTATTAGCAAGAACAAGGGGGTTTCCCGATGTCGCTGATTGGCTGGAAGTTCAGTAGTCATTGAAGTGATGTCTTGGGAAGCCCGTGGTTGGGCGTCGTCTGATGATGCAGAGTTGTGGGCTGGTTGAAGTTGAACGGGCACTCGAGGTCAGACTCAGAGACACAGCATTACAAAACTTAACTCAGAACACGAAACTTTCAATGGAAAAGAAAATAAACTAAAGTAAAAGAACAGAAGTGAAGTTTGACGAGACTAGGTGGTGTTTCTTCTCATCGTGGCGAAGTAGCTGCAGGCGTGCAGGCCGAAGCACGCTGGAACCGCACTCAGAGAACGCTAACAGTGATGACTAAAAGCATGACTAAAAGCGAAGTGCAAAGCTAAAAGCACGCATGACTAATAGCAGAAGCAAAGCTAAAAGCAGAATTTGATGGTGTCCTGAGTATGTAAACTGGTCTGTTGGCCACACCTCAAATGTTGTCTTGACCAATCAGATATTGTCTTGGCTCGGAAGTATCATAAATCATATGTTATCTTATCAAGCATGTGGTCCGAATTTTCCCGCTCTTGCAGGGTCTAATTTTGGACATGATTCCTATAACAAGGATATAATACATTTGACAAATAACTGATGGTCAGAAACATTTCAAGCAAGCAGATTGAAACACATACTAAACATGAATATGAATCCTTAAGCTATCCAATAGTTATTAAAAGACATACACAATAAGTGATTATAACATGATAGTCAAATGTGTGGGTTACATATAAACGAATATGGAGTGAAGCGATGGACTGATATTCATTTATAAGTCATTTTGAGTTCATTTTGGTCCATTTATATCTAGAAAAGACAGTTTCTGTGTCATTATCTGACAAAGATTTCTTTGGACACCAAAGGTTAAAAAGCCCCCCTTAGAAATTAAATTCTGGTTCTGCTAGGTGGGGGGAAGTCAATCCAACAATCTTGTTTATTACTCTCATGGGTTTACATGTGATGGCCAGTGTTGCATCTTGATTACTTGCCCCAAATTTGACAATCTCTTCTCCAAATTGAAATTGTCAATAATTGTTCTAGTGGTGTTAATGTTGAAAGCTGTTCTGTGAAAGAGTTGGTTGGTTGGTTATCTTGCTTTATATATATATATATATATATATATATATATATAGGTATATATATATATATATATATATATATATATATATATATATATAATTTTTTTTTTTAATATGGACTGATTTAGATTTAATTCTGCCTAAATGCACTTCCTTTATATAAAGGGAGCAACAAAACATAATTTTCAGTTGTGTGGGTGGTAGTTATTTTTTTTATTCTTTATGCGAACAGGCCTTAACACTAATTTAAAGAGATAGCAATAGATTTTGGCAAAGAACACTCTCTCTCTAAGAATCCCAGTCTGATTGATCATCTTCATTCTGTTTGGGTGACATATTCATTGCTCGGTACTTCTTTTCCAGTTCTGTCCCAAGCAGTTAAATTTAGAAGTGTTTGTGTTCGTATTCTCTAGGCCACAGGAGCCGTTTCTACTTTTCTCACTATTGATCGCCAGTCCAAAAAAATGCCTTTTGGGGCACCACAATCAGTGTAAAGACGAGATAACAACTTTCACCACGGCAAATGAGCTAGCAGAACATTCAGGGTCCTGACTGCATCGCACGGCCTGCCAGAGCTGCTCGTCTGACTGTGAGTGGAGATAGTGTTTATTAGGTTGGTGAATCCCCATGGGCAGCAGATAAAGAGGGATACGGACCATCCCTAATGACCACTGAGGGGGTCTGAGGACTGTGTTTGATTTCACCTCACTTAAAGTCATTTCACTATATATGGAGTGATTCATCCATTAATCCTTCTTTCCACCCTTCTCTCTTCCTTTATTCCGTTCTTCTTTCTTTCTTTATTTCCTGTGTAACTTCCAAAGGTTCGAGTCTCGGGCCGGCAGGGATTGTAGGTGGGGGAAGTGAATGTACACCAATCCATCCATCCATCTTTCCTTCTTTCCTTCCCATCCATCCATCGGTTTTCTTTTCTTTTCTTTTCTTTTCTTTCATCTGTTTTCAGTTTTCTTTAAGGTGTGCAAGGCTTTAAAATCAAACATTGCGCATAGTTAGGCAATACTGGGTCACTGCATCATTTAGCTTCTAAGTAACTGTGACGGCTGGAAAATGACTGGTCAAAGATCAGCATATAGCAGAGTTGAAGTCACAGCGGCCATTAGATTCATAACTTTTCCTCTCACGTACTTTGGCCAGGCGTTAAAGGACAGACCCACTGATTTAGTTCAGGCAGCTGAATGGCCATCATATCGCACAGGATTAAATGTACCTTACTTTCATTATATTTCTATTCCGGGTTCGATGGGCCACATAATAAAAGTCATTTGAAGGCAATTACCCGGTGCTTTATAATATACTATACTCACTTTTGATTTATTCATATTTGGCTTAGAATTCATATGAATTGTGTGGGCAGAAAAATTTCATCAAGACTTTTAGCCCAGATGTCCTGATACATGTTTCATAATGAGAAAATGTGCAATAAAACATGCTTAATTTTGAAAAATTATCCACATGATGCAGAAGGTAACTGGATGAGAAAGAAAAGAAAAAAGGCAGAAGAAATGTACAGATCCCCATCACACAAAGAAGCTGTCTGCACCAGCGAGATGGTATCGGATAGGTGTCACTGATATTGTTCATATTTCCCAAAAAGAATCTCAAATGTGTCATTCTTGCAGCTTTCTAACAATATCTCCATTTGTTGCATTGAAAGACCCGGATGATCTCCACATGCAGAGTGACACTTTGAGAGACTTTGTGGTACAAATATCTAATTGCTCCCAGAAAGAAATGAAAAAGCTGGAAGCAAAAGTGCTTCCAGACACATGATCCAAAAGCTCTTCTCATTAAAAATTTTTTTCTCAATTTGGCATATTTGAATGCCAGTTACACTGGTGCAGAAATAAAAGCAGACAGCTTTTGATGCCACGATGAAATTCCATAGACATTTCATTAACAATGAATGCTCTGTGCTACATTACATTTGTTGTAATCATTGAATTCAAGCTTATTACAGATGATCAAATCAAAGAGAGTGTTTCTGGTGTCCTGATTTCATTGTAATCTGTCTCAATGACCTTAAGAGAGAAAATTACCTTTCTTTGTGTTATAACGGCAGTCATCAAATAAACTCCATTGTTAGAAATGAGCCTCTTTGAGAGCCTAATACTCAAAACATCTGCTGTTTTCTTGGCACATACAGAAAATGGCCCAATGCTGAAACTCATATATTCAGAGCAATGTGTCAGATTTCCTAAAATTCTTCCCAAGTGTCACATCGTAAATGTGTTGTAAAAGTTTCGCTTTTGGTTGGACCTTTGTGCTCTAATTTCCTGACATCAATCAGGCCATTTCATGCTGGAAAAATTACCGCATGTGATGGATGAAAATGATCCTGAATGAATATACAATAGCACATTTTACATACTAAAACACCCTGATCTGGATTTCAATGGTTTTTCACTTTCTCATTCAGTCCTAATGTCACTGTTGTCAGAGATGTGAAGAAATGGCTTTTCATACATCATTCCTTCAGTACAGTTGCATCTCCATAGGAGAACCATTCGCTTGAGTCAAACTGTAGCTCTTTAGAGCCATCACCATCACATTTATAATACAAGCGTCACAAGTTTTTTACAGTTTTCTTGGATCACAAGCACTTCAAGGACACATAGAGTGTTATAAACCTCAATAAAGAGAGAAATACTCTTCCTCTTAAATCGACTTTCCTGACTGATGTTTGTTTTTAAGAGTAGAAATATTGCACATGGGATGGGAAGCGTACATTGATCCACATTGACACAGAATGGAAATCTGTTACTTTTACAGATTGAAACATTGATTTTAATCTGGTTTCATAATAGTATGAAATGAGACTATTGACAAAGATAATTCAATGATAAGTTAAGGTTTCCTCAGTGAAACTAATTTTAATGAAAACAAGATGATATAAAATACGTATCTTCCAAAACTGTTCGGAACTCAAATAAACAAAAAGAAAGAGTGAGAAATCAGATATCATCATTCCCTTATTATATTTATATGGAATTGTATGTTTTAAGACAGAGTGTTAATTTAGTCATTATTCAGTGAATATTTTTTTGGCTTGTTTTTTTTTAATTATGAAAACACAGCCCTGCATTTATCACCCACAGCAAAAACTTGCAACTGTTTTCTACTCCATGAAGCAAGAAATACGATGCACATCTCTTAAACTTTTTTAATATTTGCAATTCTCTCACTTCTTGCTCCGAAACACACATAATAACTTGAAAATACATTAACCTTGACTATTATCAAAGTAAGTTTAGTCAAGCATGAACTCCTGCTGGTTTGTTTACGTATTTAAAAGCGCATGAACAAAGAAGTGTTAATGTGCTAGGCTGATGGATCACTGTTGAGAAATAAAGGGAGAAAGTGAATGTGTGTCTGCTCACATGTGAAAGTCGTGGAGACAGTAATGTGGGTGTTTAACTGTCAGAATCAGAGCGCAGGGAGGATGGAGTTGGGACTGATGTGGGTATAATTACAGTAACAACGAAAAGAGTGGATATCCATGCTGCCACGTTATAATCGCACAAACAACACACACACACACACCATGAAGCTGATAATAACCATCACACCTGTCTCAGCGCTGTGGTTCTCCTCCTGAGCTGTCTGAGGTACGACATGTGAGACAGCTGCTCTTGCAGCGAGGGGCGTGGATGTACACCTGCCCTGCTGAGATCCTCCTCATACTGTGTGTGTGTGTGTGTGTATATGTGTGTGCTGCTGTCTGCGCAGTTCATCTGTACAGAAGCCTGATGTCTCTGTTTATGTGTGTCCCCACGAAGTATGCTTTCTGTTCATACATACATAGCTAAAAACTGTGATATAAATGTGATATAAGGACTGGCATTGACATGGAAGCATTATAAGAATCCACACCAGTGTTATTATCAATAAAGGGTTCGTTCACCCAAAAATGAAAACTCTGTCATCATTTATTCACCTTCAGGATTCTTCTGTTGAACACAAATGAAGATATTATGAAAAATGTGGGTAAACAAACAGTTGACGGTAGCCATTTCATACTATGGGATTCAATGGCTTCCGTATTTTCCTTTGTGCTCAATGTAAGAAAGAAACTGATACAGGTTTGGAACATGAGGGTAAAAAAATGATAAAAGAATATACATTTTGGGTGAACTATCCCTTTAGCTTAAAATAAAACTAAAAATACAGTATACAAAAATCATTTCTCAAAATAAATAATTTATAAATTAAATAAAAATCATATATATACAGAATTATACAAATTATATATATATATATATATATATATATATATATATATATATATATATATATATATATAAATGACCAAAACACCAACACACTACAATATATAAATATAGTTATAAAATAAATGAGTAATAATCACATATATTATATAAATTATAAACAACTGAAATGTTATAAATATTATAAATATAATAATATCATTAGAATTTTTTTTTAAAACCCTAGTAATGTTCGTATATCTTATATATTGCTGTCAAAAAATTTGGGTTCAGCTCCTAATTGCTGAAGTTTCATCATGCACAGAAGGTCAAAGAGAACATCAAGAACAAGCAAACACTGTGAGGCCAAATGAATATTTATCACCACCTGAACAAGTAGTGTTCTGAGTGGCCAGGGGACCACAGTGAAATGTTTATTCATAAAGGGATTATGTAAAATAGTCAGAGAGGCATGTTGGTACATTCAGACAGGGCCTAATGGTCAGTAATTAAAACTCAAAAGTGTTGTTGAAAGGAGGAAAGAGCACTTATTGTTTTAGTTGTTCAAGAGAAAGACTGGTTATCTCTTGAGAGACATGCATTATTCCCACCGCATTTTATCTCTAGATGCAGAATACATTAATTAGTGTGTGTTTGTGTGTGTGAGAGAGAGAGAGAGAGGGAGAGCATGTGTGTGTGTGTGTGTGTGTGTGTGACAGATGGGGGCACATCACAAGCCTGTCGCTAACCAAACACTAGCACATGTTCTCTGACTGGCCGTCTGTTCATCCTTGTCCTTGTCCTTTCACCTTTTTGACTCACTTCATCCTGTCTGTCCAGATTTTCTTCTGTCATGTTCATGTCTTTATATGCTTTACTGGTTTCTGGTGTCAGAGTTTCAAATAGTTAATTTCCTAACAATTCACTGTTTTATTATATCTTTAAAATTAAATAGTAGCTTAAACAGAGCTTTTTCAGCTTTATTGAAAGGTCTGTGTAGGTGGCATTCATCAATTCGAGGTAAGGTATATTAAAGAGGTAAGAGCTCAGTTGTACAAACACTTATTATACAGCATTCTGGAATAATTGTTTTTTTACGGGTCAATCACGGCATTAATTTCTCTGATATTTCCCTATATCTGCCATAATCTGAAGCAATGCTGTATAATAAAAGCATGTTTACATTATCGGAAATTCTAAGTAGAATTTTGTAGCAAAGCAGATACATTATCCGCTGTCAACAGTACTGGCCTACTGATACATGAAGCACTGCTTTCTCTTTATTTAACTTCGTATTCCCTAATTTTATATTAATAAATGTGGTGATTTATGTGTTAAAATTGAACAAACTCTAATATGATGTGAAATCTTTTGTGGAGAAATTTGTCTTTTCACATGTTTCTAATTCAATCATATGATTTCTTGTTGAAATAATTGCATTTAATTTCAGTCATGGAATTTCACCATACAAAGTTAAACGTGAATTAGGGAAATTTCATATGCAAAAAGAAAGGTCAGAGTTGACTTTTGTCAGTAGTGTATGTTGAAGCACAGCTCACACACAAGTCACTTTCAAGTCAGTTATCTGTTGGTTAACGTGGCAGATTTGAATGCTTAATGTACCCTTTGTGAAATTTGCAGTGGGAACATTTTTCTCCTTCACACAACAGTAAATACAACAAACAATGAATGGTACTTTCATGTTCTTTCACTGCAATCAGAAGTTTTCCATGAGAACGAAAAAGTTCCCGATGTTTGCTGTTCTTCACACAAATCCTTGTTGAAATGTGACTGAACCTAGTGCCATCTTACATCACTGAAAATGACCTCAGATGACATTAGTGTTAATATTACTATAACATAATGGCAATATTTTTTTGTCATTAGTTTTAATTATCTTTCATTTATCGGTTATTTGAACCAGTTCATTGAAACAAAGTTTCCAAAAGAAGAAGTTTGTGGACAAGAATCGAACTTCCCTGTTTGCCTGAAGCTATGGATGTTCAGTTTAATAATAAGCTAATACACAACTAGTCATTTAAATAAAATGCTACCAATAATTTTAAATCTTGTTTATGTAGTTATTTATTTATTTGGGAAGTAACAATGTGGATGTCTTCATTTGATCTATTATTTTATGATAATGACTGTACCTAACTGTACATTGTTAAATTACTTAAATATCACACATCCCAGATTGCAACCAGTCTGAGAACTCTTCCAACTCTTCTGTCTTCGAGTCCGTGTGTTACACACATGCTCCATTACCACCCATTGATATGTTCTGAATATGGCCTTTCAAGCTCTGCTGTGCCATGAGACAGGAGAAGGTGAAATTACACCATTACTGTGTGTTTGGATTCTGGGTTACATGTTGGCATCACATATTATAACACTGAAGAAATCTGTCCTGTGCGGAAACATGACTCTTTCTGTCTATCTCTATCCATCTTTCAGCAGAAAGGGGTTCTGAGGTTCAGAGGGAAGGGAGAGAGACACCAACGATCTTCTCAGCTGTTCTCACTATGGGTTGAAGAGTCATCCGGCAGGACGCGTTGCAGGCGCCATACCACACAGTGATGCAGTTAGTCAGGATGCTCTCGATGGTGCCTCTGTAGAAGGTGCACATAATGGGGGCCGGGGCTCTGGCTCTTCTCAGTTTGTGGAGGTAGAAGAGACACTGATGTGCTTTCTTGGCCAGTGCTGCAAGTGTTGTCGGTCCAGGAGAGGTCCTCTGTGATGTGCACACCCATCTTGGTGCTGCTCTTCCACTGATGGCCAGAGGAGCATGCAGAGTGTGCTCACCTCACTACTGTAGTTAGTCTCATCTCTGTTGCTAATGAGACCCACCACAGTCATGTCATCCACAAACTTAAAAAAGAGGTTGGAGTTGTGTGATGGTGTGCAGTCATGGGTCAGCAGAGTAAAGAGGGGGCCCCCAGTGTTCAATGTGATGGTGCTGGATGTGTTGGAGTCCTCCAGTCAGACAGCCAGTCTTTGCAGCTCCTCAGGAGTGTAGCTAATACTATTTTGGAGGCTAGAGTTCTGTCTACAAGGTGTATCTATGCCGTTAAATGGTCAGTCTGACTGGTGTGCAGCATGACTTATCTACAGTCCTCTGGGCCCTATTGGGCTCTCCATTCAAGCCACTTCAGTTGGCCAACTTGCAGCCTCTGTCGCTTAAGACTGCCCACCTTTTGACTTAACTGTCAGTCAAGTGAGTGGGTGACCTATAAGCACTGTACTGTCAGTCAGTGCTTCCTGTCTTGAGTTTGGGCCTAACGACTGTAGGGTCATCCTCAAGTCTAGACACGGCTACATGCCAAAAGTGCTCTCCACACCATTCAGAACACAAGTCACCAACATTCTACTGCTCCTCAATTCAGAAGGTGAGCAGGGTCATAATCCACTCTGCCCAGTTTGTGCCCTTAGAGTGTATGTTGAGCACTCTTGCCTGTTTCATCATTCAGAGCAGCTGTATGCTTCGGAGGCTGCTCTAAAGGGGCAGCAGAGGCTATATAGTGGATGCTATAGCCCTGGCTTAGACTTCAGTGTGCTTACAGTGTCCTATAGGAGTGAGGGCCCACTCCACCAAAGGGATGGCCTCCTCCTGGGCTTGATCCAGAGGAATTTCTATTGGTGATATATGTGCGGCCACTGGCTTGTTGTCGCTGTCTACCTTCACCAGGTTGTATAACTTGCCTGTAGGGCAGAGACAAATTTGTCATCTTAATCTATATAACCTCCTTTTGTAAATGGTGTTATTAGCTCATGTTAACAGGAGCCCTCAATATGGGCGCTTCAGGGCTGGGCTCGCAGAATGACTTTGTTCTGTACTTGCTTATAGCACGGCATAATTGGAAGTGTTCCCTAGAGCATGATTAATTTAATGGGAGAGATCATTTGAAACAGAATGCTCCAGTTACTTATGTAACCTCAGTTGCCTGAGAAAAGGGAATGAGCTTTGCGTAGGCTGTTGTGCTGCACGCGATTAGACGACTGTAACTTCAGTTGAAAGATTCTGACGAAATGTCACTAAGAACTTATTTAGCTGCCGGCTCCACCCCTTTTGGCAGGTTGAAGCGCATAGGTTCATGCAGCTAGTGCAGATAGTGATCAAATCAGGCTTCAGTGTCAGAGTAAACAGGAGTTTCACCATAGCATGATAAACTCAATGCTTGTTCCCTTATCTCAGGGAACCTAGGCTACTTAAGTAACCAGGGCCCAGTTCACCAAAACGTTCATATCGCTAAGTAGTTTTTAACCTATTCCTTAACCTCTCTCTTAAACTTATGGCATGTTTCCCGACAAGTTTGTATGCTAAGTATATCTTCTGTAAGTCATACTTTGTAAGGTTGGTCTAGACCATTCGTAAGCTCTCTCTTAGCGTTGTTTGAGCTCAAGACCCTATTGTACAGCAGTCTTTAGAAATCAGCGCAGCACAGTACAAGTTAAACTATGGTATGTTGACAATGTTGTAAATGATTTTATGTTATGGATATTTTAAGACTTGTAATAAATTATGTTCACAATGGATACAGGCCTATTTATGAAGATGACTTTATGTGGTATCAGAACTGATATGGTGGTAATTAGCCTAGGCTTTTTCGTAATGTAATTAAAGCGAATTGGCAATCACTTTTGCTAATTAATATCTGGCAAACAATTTGGCTCTAAATGGCTAAGATCTATAAATGGGTAAGCATGGTGGTGTCCAGTAAGCGACCAACTATGGCTGCGATCCAAAGTGTCCTTCTATTGAATCAAAGCCGGAGCTGGACGCGGAGCCATTTAGTCCATGTCAATTTTTTTATTCGGCAAAACTTAAGCCCTTTTGACATTTTGCCTGATGTGGCTATATTAAAAAAAAAATCGCCTCCCAAGACAGCTCATTATGGAGCTGGTGGACCTTCTCAGACCTGCACTTGCCAGGCTAATGCAGTGGAATTTTGCTTTAAGCCCTGAAGTCCAGTGCAAGGTTTTTTTTTTTTTTTCAATCAAGACCTCGGTGTGGAGGTGCGTCCACACTTTCACCAACGCCCTTCTGCGCCATGCCGGGGATTACATCCTGGTGGATTGCACACTCATCCCTATCGCCAATCCATCAGTGATTAATCAGGCGTAGGCTACTTATCGCGAAAGGGAGACGCGGTCATAAACATAAACCATAGGGGTGTGATCTCCGAACTGGTGGCAAGGTCCAGCAAAACTTCAAGTTCCTCTGACGAAAAGCTTGGTGCCCTTTTTTTACGTTGTTTTTCCCAGCATATTTTGTATTTAACTCTCTCTCTCTCTCTGTTCATTGTAGATAGGTTGCTTTTTATTGAAAACATAAACCAATTGCAATCAATACCGCATTAAACAGAAGTAACTGCAGCTGCTTGCCAATCAATTCTGATTGTAAAGTACCTTACCATTAATATAAAAGTGTATTATATCATTTTTATAAGTCGTTAAACCCATGTCAAGAAGTGGCACAAGTGGTACAATGGGATAAGGAGGGTGGATGATTAGCGAGGGATACCCGGTTCGTCTAACCGTCACAACATAACGTGTGAACTTATTACTGACCATTTGATAATTTAATGTATAGTCTATATTCAACTGATAACTTAAAGTATGTTAAAATAAATGTTACTGTAATAATTTGAGGAATGTTTAATTTGCATAGAATGCGTTGTCTTTCTTACCACTGTATTGCACCTTCGCGTGAAGTGGAAAATCGATTCCTGAGCAATCGATGCCAACTAATTCAGCACCCTCACTTTGGACAGCGCTCTTGTAACGTCGGACGTAAGAGGCAGAGTGTTAAGAAGCTTCCTAAGGGACACTTCGGGGAACACACTTAGGAACATAAACAACTTTGGTAAGATATATCTTTCAAGGTCTTCTTAGCGCGCTAAGAGTGAGCGTTATCGGGGAACTGGGCCCAGAATATTTGCTTGCTGATATCTTGCTATAAACAAAACGTTATATCTTTCAAGTATTAGTCACTAAATCAGACACTCAAAAGAACACTAACTGAATATATATATATATATATATATATATATATATATATGGTGAAAATGTAATGCATACCTGAAAACTTATTTAGCAAAACAAATTTTGGCCATTCATTTATACGACTACATAATTTTGGGGGCATGAAAAAGCAAGCGTTTGAAAATGGGCTTCAAAGTGCTAGTTTTTGTCAAAATCAAACAAAAACATTTCTGGTAGTTCATACCCTTAGTCTGAAAACAAAGTATTATCATATTGTATTGTATAACCTTGCAAACATTGGGAAACCCAGTGAATATTCTATCCTCAAAAATATTTGTAGTGTCAGCTTGCTGTTTTGCTTCCAGATGGACTGATAAATGTGCAGTTCCATAAAGTCAGCCAATTAGATTGAAGCTTGCCAAATCAAGAATGTTTAGAGTTTTTGTGCAAGATGCATCAGACAGCAAATGAACTGTGGGTGTACATGTCTGAGGCTGAGAATAGGATTTTGATAAGCACACATGCATATCTATACATTTTGTGATGAATTCTCCTAGGTTGATATTAAGTTGGAGAGATGGAGAAAAAAAGAGAAGTGAAGAATGACTGATATGGAGTAATTGGCTCTGTACTGATTTTACCTGGCCAATAGCTTTTTTTTTCTTCTTCTCTATTTCACCTGGTCAGAATCTCAAGAAGAATATTAATGGTAGTTATTACTTTAAAGTGGATTGTTATACCTTTAAAGTCCTTCATCCATGACTTTTGTTGAGATGCACTCTGAGACTCTGAGCCCTTTCTTTAGAGAAAAGAAAGAAACGGAGGTAGATCATATTGATCTTGTTAGTGATATGGACTTGCATGTGCATGCTGAATCATTTTGCACCTGGTCTTCACTGGCTGTGAGTATTTGTTTTTTTCCTTCACTTCACCTCAAATAAATAATTTACTCTCCCTCATGTCATTCCAAACATGAATTCTTTCTCTTGTGGAAAACACAAAAAATATGGCCTTGTTACTCTTTACTATACTATTGGGAGATGACATGGTCGGTTCACTATTTTTGTTGTGGCCACGACATCATTTGTGGGAACGTCATATTATGTTGTGGCCTCGAGATGCTATGTTGATCCATTTCTCGTGGCTACGACTTCTTATGTTGAGGGAACAACATGTTTTTTTCGTGGCCACGAGTTTAATTCATAAACAAACCTGTGGGACCATAGCAACCCATGATCATCAGAAATTTATTCATTACTATTTTATTTTGAATTAAGAAATTATTATATTATTTATTATAGAAAATATTAAATTATTATATTAACCATGGTCCATGCATCTTAAACCATAGGACATATAACATATAACAATTATTTAGCTTTAATTTACTGAAAATCTTCCCCTTGAACAGTTTTTTAAAACGGCAACTCAATCTTCATGGGCTTACCTGCTGCTACTCCACAAGTGGATCCAAAATGATATATATCCTGATATAATCTGCACTTACATAATTATGGACTGATAATGCATGTGGAAACTGAAGATGATTTCAATAGGCACTGCTGTGGAAAAGCCTAAGAACATAAATATAAAAATCTGGAATAAATGGAATGAACAGGATATGTAGGGCATGTGAGATCTGTTTTTTAATTTTTTTATACATGGGTACATTTTTGTTAAAAAAGAAAATAATTTTTGCTTTTAAAGAAAGAAAATGGTCAGAAAATGGAAAATTGCTTCAGTAAATGCATTTGATTTAACATGAACCATGACTGACCACATTGTAATAAATAAAGTCTGGGTGGTCCAACTTCCACAGATGACTGAACTTTTGTCCAGTAAAAGGTTCACAAGTTCATGTATTTTCATTTAAATTTTACTTAAATATCTAGTAATTTTGTGTTTTTCATTTATTTAAGTTTTAGTTTGAATGAAAGTAGATCAAGGGAAACTTAATGAAAATGAGAACTATTTCCTTGACAGCTAGCTCAAACCAAAGTTTACGTTGTTTTAATATATTTTATTTTAAATAATGGTTTTAGTTTTAACTAAAGGGGATGTTTTACCCATCTTCTGAATCACTTGCAAAGCAAATTAGTGTCCTAATGGTCAAAGTTTATATCTAAAATATGTAATATAATGTATGTAAACGGGCTGTGTCCAACCGTCATCCAAAGAACATATTTTTTTATTTTTATTTTTTTAAATATTAACAATGAGATCACAGCATGGCCGATTTGAAAAGCTGAAGAGAGCATAGAAGTCTGCAGGCAGATCATTACTTGCTGATTGTTCAAAGGAAAGATGCATTTCTCACAGTGTATCCATAATTTAAAGTGAATATGGATTGAAAAGTATCTGCTACAGCAAAGGCAGCAATTGTTCTTTAGAACATCTGTCCGTCCATCCATCTTCTCATCGGCACGTCTATACAAAGTTATATACGTGTATATGTGTATATCTATAAGGTTACATCAGTTCATCTTCTTGCTTGTGTCACACTTTGCCAGAAAAATAAATAATTATTGAAACTTTCTCTTTGAGTGTTAGACTATGTATTTGTCTATACTCTTTCCAGTGCTTCATTCACTAACCTTCAGACTGACAGGTTCTGCAGCATGAGGAGAAAGAGCATGATCTGGAATCAAGCACATAAGCAACTAAAAGCAAACTAATTACAGTCTGTATAATTAGCAGGCATGTGGCTGTCTACCAGCTCAGCTCGCTTGAAATTAAGCTCTGCCTTTGTTAAGACTTAAAGGGAAAAGTACATATTGCATTTACAATCACGGGAACTGCTTATTAGTCTTTGGGCCCAAATCTCACACGCTGTGATGATGATGTGTGTTAGAGTTAGTGTGTATGTGTGTGTGTGTATGTGTGTGTGTAGAGAGAGAGTGTGAGTTTGTTCGTAGGCTACAATGTGTGCTTGGCACAGTTAAGTTAATTAATTAGAAGTACAATCAATAAAAGTAGCTTTTCAGTAGTAGAAAACATGGCTGTAAAAAGATTTTCCTCCTCCCTCCCATTTCCAAATCTGGTTATGTATGAATGCATAGCTAATTATTTAGCAATATTTAATATCTTAATCTGGAGCACTTTTCATAGCTATTATGAGTCATAATCAAAAGTGCAACTGGGTCACACTGTAGAGACACATTTAAAATAAGCAAAAAGCAAAATTAAAAATAAAAGATAGAGAGAGATTTTGTGTTCCACGAGTGTGAATGGGAGATTGTGTTATATAATTTAACCCAAAACTACTTTTTTTTTTTTTAAAAACTGAATGCAGTGACAGAAATAAACTTTTCCATTAAGGGGTGATATTTGCCCTCTTAAAAATTTATATACACCCACACACACACACACACAGACATATATATATATATATATATATATATATATATATATATATATATATATATATATATATATATATTCACAGTACTCTTTAAATATGAAACTTAAACCGCCAGTAGGTGGTGGCAAATGACTGTTTTAATAAGTGATTCATTCATTCAGTTAATTCGTTTGAAATTGCGAGTTCAACATTCTATTGTGGCTTTGTCTTCTTTGGCAAAATTAAACCAAAAAATGGACAATATGGACAACATCAGGTCTGAAATGTAACTCTTTACACTATTGCCTCTACATTTCTGCACATATATGTTCTAGCTTTTGGACTATAGTTTATTCTCAAAATTCAGCAGGGTGGTATTTTGTTGTCTCCGATCCATTCAATTTCTTGTGTTTTCCCTCAGTTGTAAGTCACTTTGGATAAATAATTCTATTAAGTCTGTCAAGTGATTAAATGTAAATGCAGAATACTCTTGTTTCTTAAGAAAGAAGCCTATAAGCAACAGTCTGTGGATCTTACAACGTCTTCATGGTCACAGCAGGACACAGACGATGTATCAAAAATGGCATCTAATGTATGGCTTATTTGAACCAAAGATTATAAAATAAATAATTTATCCAAAGCAACTTACAGTTCACTTATAACACAGATGTACTATCCCAGAGGTAAGTGTTTGCAGTCACCTGATTGGGTTTTATCCATTGGCTTTATTATTGAGATATAATTATATTTTTAAGCACAGAGTATAGTGTTTAAAACAGTCAGGCTACACACCTTTGGGCAATATCCTAACATCAGGAGCTTCAAGAATTTCTGATCTTCAAAGAGAAGATGTAAGGTTCATTTTAAGGAGTACCTTGATGACATATCACCCGTCTTATTTGTTTGTGTAGATACATTCTCTCTCTCAGGGAGAAGGATCGCAGGGTCATTTGAGCCGAGCACTCTTAGCTCAGAACAATAAACTGGAGGAAGAGGGCCCTCAGCGTAGCCAAAGAAAACAGCTCTGTGTTATGGATGAGTCATGGATGCTTGAAGAAGTGTGCCTGACGGATGTTAGGTACAAAAGTTAAAGGGTGAGTGAAAGTTCAGCAAGGTACTGTTAGCATAAACTTTTAATGTGCTCATGAATGGGATAATACTTAAAGATTTACATATGTCTAAAGAATCTGTGTGCATTAGTGATCAAGGGTGGTTATTTAATTATTTATTTTTTTGATTCACTGACGTGTCTTTTTCTCCAACACAAACTTTCCCAAAAAAGAGATTGAAGAGAAAGAGGGAGCAGGAATGAGGGATTATGGCAAAATATTTTGTCAATGGCTGACAGGTGGGGTTAAACTCTTTACTGTTACCAATTTAAGGGCATTACAGAAGCTATTTGGAGAAAATATCTTTGAGTTGCCCGGAAGTGAGTGATTCATTCCAGGAGACTGACATCTTTTATATTGCATTCTGTCACAGTTTGAGACTAATAAATCCTGTCAGTCCCTGTAGCACTTTCCTCAAACACTCTTATGCCATAAAAACATGCTTGACACAAGTATGCAGACACAGATACTTGGCAAACACTAGTCAAATAGATGGATGTATACAGTACTTAGCATGCATTCTTGTGTATTTGTGGTTATAAAGCTCAAAGGGCCAAAAAGTCTTCAAACCATGAACCCGTTTCACATGTCTGGGGCCCTTAGAAGCAGATGTTGTCATAGTTGGGTGAACGTCTATTGAGGTGAATGGAAATTACAAGGCTGGAGGAGAGAAGAACTATACTGTGTGTGGTTGGATGTGCTTCCTTTACTTCCTTTACTGAAGGAAACTTCCTTTCAGTGGTCCGTCTCTCCCCATTAACCACAAAAGCCAAAGATAACACTTGAGAGTGCTGCTTTTGGCCTCTCCTCCATCCATGTGACGAACTGATTTCCATGGGATAAGACATCAGAAATTGTTAAATGTTCTTTAAAATAACAATTGGTTGATCACTGACATATATTTTTACACACCTGTGATCATAATGAGTCAACTAAACAGAGGATTGCACAAGTGAGTTCTCTAAGGAAATACATGCTTCCTTTTTACCCAAATATTATTATATAGTGGAGTTTGCACATATGTTTTGGTATCTTTGGATATATGCTTTTGTACAATATGTATTCTTTCGTTGATATTTTTTTAGAATGTCAAATTAGGTAAATGTGTTAAAAGTTAGAACATACAATCAAAAATGTTTGAAGTCTCATGCTCACCAAAGTGGCATTTATTAGGTTGAAAATATAGTAAAGTAATATTTTGAAATAGTTTTACAATTTCTATCTTTTATACGGGTACTGGTCATATAATTAGAATATCATCAAAAATGTGATTTATTTCACTAATTCCATTCAAAAAGTAAAACTTGTATATTATATTCATTCATTACACACAGACTGATATATCTCAAATGTTTATTTCTTTTAATTTTGATGATTATAACTGACAACTAAGGAAAATCCCAAATTCTTAACTTAAGATCATTTACATTTACATTTATGCATTTAGCAGACACTTTTATCCAAAGCAACTTACATTGCATTCAGGCTAACAATTTTTCCTAACGTGTTCCCTGGAATCAATACAAGACCAATACAAAGAAAGGATTTTTAGAAATATTGGCCAACTAAAATTATGAACATGAAAAGTATGAGCCTGTACAGTACTCAATACTTAGTTGGGGCTCTTTTTGCCTGATTTACTGCAGCAATGCGGCGTGGCATTGAGTCCATCAGTCTGTGGCACTGTTCAGGTGTTATGAGAGACCAGGTTGCTCTGATAGTGGCCTTCAGTTCTTCTGCATTGTTGGGTCTGGCATATCGCATATTCCTCTTCACAATACCCCATAGATTTTCTATGGGGTTAAGGTCAGGCAGGTTTGCTGGCCTATTAAGAACAGGGATACCATGGTCCTTAAACCAGGCACTGGTAGCTTTGGCACTGTGTGCAGGTGCCAAGTCCTGTTGGAAAATGAAATCTGCATCTCCATAAAGTTGGTCAGCAGCAGGAAACATGAAATGATCTAAAACTTCCTGGTATACGGCTGCGTTGACTTTGGACCTCAGAAAACACAGCAGACCAAACACCAGCAGATGACATGGCACCCCAAACCATCACTGACTGTGGAAACTTTACACTGGACCTCAAGCAACGTGGATTGTGTGCCTCTCCTCTCTTCCTCCAGACTCTGGCACTCTGATATCCAAAGGAAATGCAAAATTTACTTTCATCCGAGAACATAACTTTGGACCACTCAGCAGCAGTCCAGTCATTTTTGTCTTTAGCCCAGGCAAGACACTTCTTAGACTGTCTGTTGTTCAAGAGTGGCTTGACACAAGGATTGCGACAGCTGAAACCCATGTCTTGCATACGTCTGTGTGAAGTGGTTCTTGAAGCACTGACTCCAGCTGCAGTCCACTCTTTGTGAATCTCCCCCACATTTTTGAATGGGTTTTGTTCCACAATCCTCTCCAGAGTGCGGTTATCCCTATTGCTTGTACAGTTTTTTTCTACCACATCTTTTCCTTCCCTTCCCTCTCTATTAATGTGCTTGGTCACAGAGCTCTGTGAACAGCCAGCCTCTTTTACAATGACCTTTTTGTGTCTTGCCCTCCTTGTGCAAGGTGTCAATGGTCATCTTTTGGACAAATGTCAAGTCAGCAGTCTTCCCCATGATTGTGTAGCCTACAGAACTAGACTGAGAGACCATTTAAAGGCCTTTGCAGGTGTTTTGAGTTCATTAGCTGATTAGAGTGTGGCACCAGGTGTCTTCAATGTTGAACCTTTTCACAATATTCTAATTTTCTGAGATACTGAATTTGGGATTGTGCTTAGTTGTCAGTTATAATCATCAACATTAAAATAAATAAACATTTAAAATATATCAGTCTGCGTGTAATGAATGAATATAATTTATAAGTTTCACTTTTTGAATGGAATTAGTGAAATCAACTTTTTGATGATATTCTAATTATATGACCAGCACCTGTTTATACAGTATTAAAAATGAAACATGAATGCATCATTACTCCAGGCGTCAGTGTCATATCATCACAAAATCCTTCTAGCATGATAATAATAAACATTGATCAAAGGGGACATTGGATGCCCCTTATCCACAAGTTGGTTTGATACCTTAGGACAGTAACGGCTCCTGACTGTAAATTTAGGTGGGACAGATTCTGGGTCATAGCACTAATATATGAAAAACATTTTGTGAACTTTATATTCTAATCTCTGAACACATGCGGTAAAATTTTTGGCAGAGATGTCCTTGCATTATCCTGTGGCGTGCATTTGTTGATTGACAGGCTCGGAGAGCATGCATAAAATGCTGTATTATAATTGCTGAAATATAGCATTAATCTCCTCCAAATGTTGATTTTAGCAAGTTGTGGAGCAATTTGGGTGAGGAAAGAGGATCATATGTCTATGCTCAGAATAATAATCAAACAAACACAATATAACTATATAAAGGCTATTCATGTGAGCACATTTATACTAAAGGATTTGTACTTTGTTCATTTGATCCACTACTCCACACAGGTAAAAAATAGACATGCCAACTGTGCATGCTAGGTCTTATATGTGAGGTACAACTCTTTTATGCAAGCTCATTCCACACCACCATCTGAAGTGATGTATGACTGGGAGTAACACACTACCCAGTTGGGATGTATTTTTCTGGAAGGGTTTGAGTTGACTTGTTCTCTGTTCTGGTCTTTTGATATGTCACATTCTTTGTAAAGCTCAAAGGCTGACCTTCAACCCAGAGGAGCCTCGGGAAAAGTTTGTTTCCTCTTGGAGAACTGGAGAATCTTTTGCATATTAAAAACAAAACTGTTGTTTTTGGTGGGAGAACCAAAGATCCCCCTGATAAATGTTTTCTGTGGAGATCTATATTTTGTCTGTTTCCTTTAATCAGTCCCCGTTCTTCTGGTTCTGTAAGTCTGTACAGTCCAAGTTCTGCTGTTGCCTTCACCCAAAAGTCTCGTGTCCCCCCGGTTCAAGCTTCAAGTCATGTTTCAGAGCAGCAGTAGATGTGAAAATTCAAAAGCTAACATTTACACAAAGAATACTGAAAGAGTAATAGCAAAGAAGTAAAAAAGAAAAGAGCCAGAGTTTAATCCAAGTTGGAAAGAACACGGCCCAAAAGGCAGGTTGTGTAAATGGTGTTGTGTGGGTGTTTATAGGTTACTGGCGAACTGAAAGGTCACACGCTGCCATTTTCCTTCCCCTCCTACAGCTCGACATTTCCTGACACCCTTGACCAACTGTCTATTTATTGCGGTGACATTTCAGGCTAAACTAGCCATCGAGAAATGCCAGAGGAGTCTTAAGACATTTACCGAATAGGAGGAGTTTTAGGTGCAGTGGTAACATCCGTCTCCTCTCTGGTCAGGGTCAGGTGGTCAGTGATGAGATAGACAGAGGGTCATCATTGATCATCCGTATGCAATTCTGAAGCTTCCTGTATTGATTTAATCAGTGAATCTTGAAGGAATATTCAAGGTCAAGCTCTGTTGCAGCATTCGTGGCATAGTGTCGACTGCCACAGAAAATTATTTCAGCTAGTCTTTCATTGTTTTTAAGAAAGCAACAATTGCTGTAACAGTAACACATTTTTGTCTGCTGGAAGTACAGAAGTAAACAGCGGGAGCTTTCCCGGAGGGTTTAAGAGCAAAAATGTGAAGCTCATGTTTTGTTAAAAAACTTCTGTGAATTATTCATGAAATCCCCATTTATTATTTGATTTGTTAAGTCATCTAAATCATTATTTTTGTGCTGGGAATACTTGTCTAGGTGGATGAATTTGGCCACTGGTTCTGCATTACTGATGTAATTCGGGTGGGATTTACACAGATAAGTTAATTAGGCACAATTTTTTTTTTTTAACTAAAGGATTAATTAATATGATTTTCTGTAGTAATCAGCATTTTGCCATGACTGACAGTATGATACTGATTTAACAATCAGTATTGAACTCTAAACATTCATTGAATTCATCAGGATCTTCTTGAATTTGTAATTATCAATTTAGTAATAATTAAGAATGGATTAGATGTTTCAGTAGAAATCTAAACCTCTCTAATTCTTGGTGCACCCAGATTAAAATGTGTAACAGAGTTTGGCAGATTACAATTTAACAAAGGTAATTCTGGGAAATGTAGTGTTTCTCCAGCTTGGTAATTTTTTAAAAAAAATATGATGAATTAATTAAACCCAGTACCATCGATCCATATACATCCATGCATCCATCCATGCATGCTCCCATCCACATTTTATGAAAAGACGTGTCTAATAGGGATATAATGGTATGAAAATTTCATACAACGATTATAGTGACCAAAGTTATCATGATTATCAATATTATGAATATTTTAAAACAGAAATCTCAATTCAATGTTTCATACCCCCAAAATTTTATATTATTGTAATTTTTGAAAATAGGCTCATTTTCCAGCTCCCCTAGAGTTTTGAATCCATTCAGCCGATCTCCGGGTCTGGTGGTAGTGTAGCATGTTAAGCTTAGCTTATCATAGATCATTGAATCTGATTAGACCGTTAGCATCTTGCTAAAAATTGAACAAAGACTTTCTATATTTTTCCTATTTAAAACTTGACTCTTCTGTAGTTACATCGTGTACTAAGACTGACGGAAAATGAAAAGTTGTGATTTTCTAGGCTGATATAGCTAGGAACTATACTCTCATTCCAGAGTAATAATCAAGGAACTTTGTTGCCGTACTATGGATGCAGCAGGCGCAATGATATTACACAGTGCCTGAAACAAGGTCCCCAGCTAGTTTGTGTAGTTGCAGCAATAGCAGACCAAAAATATTAATTTGCAAGTTATATTTTTGCTGAGATCTTAACTATTTAAATGTAAATATTATGACCTTTTTTTGTTGTATGTAATGCCTTTTTTCCTGCTTGTTTTGTGATCAAATTTTTTGTTATGTTGACGTAATAAACTGAGATGATGCGCATCAAAGTTTTAATGGAAAAAACTCCAGCACTGATGGCACACCTGCTAAAAGTAGGTCCAGTTGTGGCAGATGAGAGGGATAGAAAATGATGGAGATGTGCAAATATTGGAACAGATTCTGTCTAATAAATAATTATTTATGAATGACTGTATATAGTTCTAAAGTTGGAAAAGACGTTTAGTTTACTTACCACTTTAAGTGAACCTTATAGTTCCCAGGACAAGATGGATTAATATGCTAATGCTGTAAAAGGAGGGGAGACATGATCGTTAGAAATCGTGGGAAGTTGTGGCTTAATGGTTAGAGAGTTTGACTCCTAACCCTAAGGTTGTGTGTTTGAGTCTCAGCAATACTATGACTGAGGTACCCTTGGGCAAGGAACTGAACCCCCTACTGCTCCCCAGGCACCGCAGCATAAATGACTGCCCACTGCTCCGGTTGTGTTCATGGTGTGTGTGTGCACTTTGAATGATTAAAATACAGAGCATGAATTCTGAGTATGGGTCACCATACTTGGCTGGCTGTATGTCATGTCACTTTCAAATGTCAAGATGTTTAAAAATAAAAATAAACATGTTTGAGTCATCAGAAAATTCAAAATCATTCAATCTTCTTGAATAGACACAGCTCTTACACTAACCTACCGTAGCAAATGTGTAGAGTAAGAAACCTGTTTCAAAAGCAGTTACTGCAAACAGAGTTATTTCTGCTCAGATGTTTGCAAATCCATTTGGTGAAATTGATAACTTAAACAGTGAAATAGTGCAGAATTTGTTCTAAACACATTTTCCAACATTTCTGCCCTTGTCAAAAATGGTGTGTTTACTGCACATAACCCTATGTTTTATCTATAAGTGGGCCATTAATTTTGGCAAAAGCTGTGTTTCTGTTTTTCAACAGTGATTGGTTGAAACATGACAGCTGGAATGTGTGTGAAACCATGTTATGGACAGATGAAATATGGAGAAGATGAATGTAGCTAGTTACAGCCTGGGACTTTTTAGGGCAGTAGTAAGCCTAGGGTTTGAGTCAAATTAAAAATAATGCAGTGGAAAACCAAAATCAAGCTCGACATGCAAAATTTCACCATTTAAGGTTTCATGTGAAAATCCATTCTGCTTCTTTTCTAGTACAGCATATTTAGATGTGCATATTGATTTCATGTCTGAGATCTTCTCTTAGTCTTACAATTGTGTAATCTTAAAATTGTGGTTTGCACTGGAAAACTAATGTCTCCTTCAGACACAGAAGAACATTGACACAAGGTGTATTTGCAGCATCAAACCAGAGAGTTTTCTGTGTTGCAAACAGCTGTAAAGATAGGACATATTTAGCTAAGGCATTTATGCACATCATTAAGCTACTGCATTAAGTTTATTAGAGCAAACAGTGTACTAAAATAGAGTAAGGCTGCAGAGCTGATAATCATGTTTACAGTTCATTTAAATGTGACTCATGCAGCTAATTGGTTAATTCTCTCCGAAATCCTACATTTCTTCTCCAGAAATGAAGGCACTTGACCTATTTGAAAAAGCAAAAATCTATAAACCAATGATGCACCTGTTTTGTTTAAATTAGTAATGCAGCAGAGTGACAAAAATGAAATTCATTATGCTTTTCAGAGAGTGCACGGGTTCATGCTGCAATATATTTGTTATGTCAAACATTATATCAAACATTATCTAAAAATAGTTTGACTAAGTCATTCCAAACAAATAAGATGTTGGTTAATTTTCAAAATACAAATTGAGATATTTTTAATGCCACCTGACCTGACCAACCTGAGCATTCCTATCCTTACAACAAAAGTCCATTCATCCAAATAAAGAAAATGCATGGCTATACTCCACCAGATTAACCAGCTTTCATGCTGGTGTTATTTGGTCTTTTCAGCAAGATAAGCAAAACTGATCTTGTTATAGGTTTTTACATTTGAAAATGGGAAACAAAGACATTTCATACTCTATATTGGCCAACTGAATACCTACACAGTTTAAAATTAATCTCATCTCATGTTCCTAAACTGAATGTTTCTAAAAACAGCCACTGAGTGAAATGCCGTAAGGCAGAGCCATTTGTTCATCTTAATGAGTAGATGAAGTGAAGTTAGATGAAGGTTCACACACACACACACAAACACAAACACACACACACACACACTGTTCAGCTCTTGTGAAATATTTCAGTCTAAATGAGTATTCACTCTTTTTAGCCCCTCTTTTACATTCACCTAGCCCTGTACGTTCCTGTACTCTAGAGGGCTTTGTCAAATGGTTTTTAAAACACATGCAGTTCCGTCTGCTCTTTTCCCTGATAATACCCCCTGGGAACGATCTGATTAGCATCTGAGCTAATAACAAAGATGCTGTTGAACAAACCGGTCACCTCTATACATGCAACCCTTGCTGAAGGAAAATGAGATGCATTGTGAAGACAAAAGCTCCGAGCTGAAGCCCTTACAGTTTATTAAATCCGGAAGGGTAAGGTAAAATAAATAATTAAATATATAAAACGAATTAGCATGTTGTGTAACTATGGTGATTTTTGCAGGAGCGAGTCAATGATATGGCACAAAGGTTGGGTAAGTGGTGCAAAACATGTCCACAGACTTTTGCTTTTATTAATACAGGAATTTAGTGGAAAAGAATATATATGGATATGAAAGCACAGCTGAAATATACATCTTGTGTTCTGACTTGTGTGTATGTGTGTGTGTGTGTGTGTGTGAACTTCTTCTCAAAGGTATTTCAGCTACTCATTTACAGACTTTGGTTTCAACTACTTCTTCATTTAGACTGTAGAATGAATGTTGTGTACTTCCATATGGTTTTACTAGTTGCTTGTGATGTCATATTTTTATATATTCATTTCATCATATCCAATTTCATGGGATACGTTTCACATCATACTGAATCTTCTCTTTTTCCAAAAAATTGTTTTCTCTTGGGCTCTATGTAGGCAAAATTAATCTTCTGTGGTCTGTCACTGGACTTTGAAAGTCCTAAAGCATAGCTAAAACTACCCCCCCCCCCCCATACAACTCCCAATTGGACTGTAATTGGATTGGGATATTTTGCTTGGGATGTGGAGCAAAAAAAAAAAAAAAAAAAAAAAATTCAGAGGAATGAAGGATAGAGATGTGGATTGGGGAAAAGAGAGACTCATCCTTTCCAAATAGTAATTTATATACTATATTTAAAGGAAATATTGAGTTTAATTAGCTGAATATTTTTGAGAGGTAATAGCATTTTAGATGCATTCCTTTTGCTTATGTTCTACTTCCAAAACAACTCCTTAATATAGATGTATATTCAGAATTATATGAGAAGGACAGTTTTGATGCTCAAGCAGAAACTTTTGTGAGTTTGCCCATGAGAAATTAACAAATTCCATACAATTCAGAACCCTGCTTATTCCTGTGGCCAATTATACTCCTCTCTCCCAATCTGTCTCAGTCTCTGGAGACATTCGGTGGAGGGCCTTTTAGCTCTATTACACAGTGAAGCGAATGAACGTATCCTCAGAGAGAGGCGGCTTTTACTTCCAGACCTGTCTCAAAGGAACTGAGCCAGAACACAGTAACTTCACCTCCAATGTCCCACACTCAGGTTACTAACAAACCTTGACCCTGATTTTTGTAACACGTTCCCACACGCATTCCTCTGGCAGTATTCAAGATTCGTAAGATCTTAATTGAAAGGCCATCGCAGATTGCATTTTGTTTCACCACTTGAAGTCCTGAAGGTCTTTTAAAAAGCCCCTCCATGCACTCAACTTTGTAAAAAAAATGGTTTTACTGTAAGATACAGGGTGAGAATCAACAACTGAGACCACGTTCAGTTTAGTCAAATTTCTCTCTCTATATGTGAGACTAAGCTGAAGATGATTATTCTGTTTAAATGGGATACAACTGAGAGGAGCTTCTGATTGTAAAGCTTTAGAGTCAAAACAGTTCGATTCAATCGAACCCTTAGTCTATTATTTGCATTCAGAATGCCATGTATGTTTATATATATATATATACGGTGACTTGCTGCCACCTACTGTCAACTTTATCACATTTCAAGTATATGTTTATGTTTTACAGGAGACATATTATGCCCCTTTTTACAATATGTAATACAAGTCTCAGGTGTCCCCAGAATGTATCTGTGAAGTGTCAGCTCAAATTACCTCACAAATGAATTATTTTATTTTGAAAATGCCTATTCTGAGTGGAAGCAGAAACATGCTGTTTTTCGTGCCTGTCTTTTTAAATGCAAATCAGCTGCTGCTCCCCGCCCCCTTTTCCAGAATAGAGATGCATTGTTACAGCTCTTACCTGTTTTTGTTCTGATTATCATGTTTATCGCACTGAAATCATGCGTTTTAAACCATTTTAGTTTAAATTTCTGATATAGGTTTTTTGAGGGCACACATCTGAAGCACACAGACAGAAAGCAGCCACCACACACAGCATGTGAGTAACATTACTAAACTAGTTCTCATTCTCACACAAGTTTACATTAAAAACACACATGAGTTACAAAAACAGTCGGTTATGTCTGTGAGGGTAAACAGCTGGGAAATAAATAGCATGTTTATTTTAGATCTGCATGGCAGCAGCAATATACCTTAAATAAATAAATAAATCCACTTCTCTGACTGCTCTGAGGCTTGGACTCTAAATAGTAGGGTGGGAATTGCAGGGTACCTCACAATATGATATGAATCACAATATATGGCTCAAGATATTATATATCTAAATATATATAGAACATCAGCGCTAATACAGTTCCTGGAAACCTGTTTATCCTTCGGTTCCTCCTGTTTCCCCATCTTCATAGAGAACACGGTTCATGGATATATTGTCACACCTCTACTGAATACTGTTCTGTGCTCATCTGTGCAGCCAAAGACAGAAAGGTTTGAATGTTTTGCTCGAACTTTCACCATGGCGTTAGAGCATGTGCACCATTGTTGCCTGTAAAATCAAAATCTAAAATTTAAACAGAACACCATCTTGCTGCTCAAGCTGTGTATAGAAAAATATGTAATATTTATTTGCTTATTTTCTATTTTGAATTTACTTGTACTTTTACTTTCAATACTTAAGTGTTTTTATCAATATTAAACTTTTCATACTTAAGTACAATATAAATCAAATATTTTAAAATGTTTACTCTAAATGCTGTAAAAGTAACAATTGTAATATTCTAAATGGTGACCTTAAAGGCACAGGTTGTAGGACCTGCCACTAGAGGGCACACTATCAAAACAATAACAATCGCGTGGTTTGATGACGCTAAGAAGGAGCATGGGATGATGGGATTTGTTGTCTTCTACCCAACCGCTGACGGCCATCAATCAGACAGAAAGATAAATCATGGATTTAAGCCGATTTCAACGATTTGCGTGAGTAGATTACATACAAAGTCAATGCAAAGACGCGGTCAGACTATGAATCAGACATGTCCTTGCGCAGGTCTAGAGACGCGATCCCCCGCGTTTGGCATCTATGCCCCATAATACTGATCTTGTTGATCGTTATAATAGCATACGTTTTCTGTAAAGATACAAATCAGAACAACTCACCTGTCGAGTAAAACACAAGCGAGATCGGCATCTCTTTCTAGTTGAAGTTTGTCACGAAGCTACTTCCGTATTTGTCCACGACACTGTTGTCATCTGGTTTCTACGTCAGTAAAGGCGGTAACAAAGGGTCACTAACGTCATTGACAGGCGACTGCACTGCCCCGTGTCACTGTTTATAATGGGAATTTTCTCATGATTTACAAGTAGTTGAAAACATTAGAGATATTGTTAGCAATCAGCTGGACAAAATATACAACACTAGCCTAATGGTTTTTGGATATTTTACTGCAAATATCTTACAAATTGTACCTTTTTTACTTCTACCAAAGTCATTTTCTGGTAATATATCTGCCCCTTTACACACACACACACACACACATGATTCCACAAAATCAGCTTCTCTTTGTAAAATGGCACAGCTTCTTAAATATCTGAATGTACACTCTTAGCATTAGTCAATCAAGCATTATATTATGATAATGTGATAATAAAGCACAATTTAATAATGATGATATGTGCTAAACACATAATTAGCCTCCAACTCACACACTGGTGAATAAAAGCTATGAATTTACTAGCCAATGGCTAATGATAGACGTTATTTAGTCACGTATGCGAGTGATCTACTCACAATGTAGAGGGTTGATATCTATACTTCATCCACCACTGGTCATTTATTCAAATTATTTGTTTCAAAATGTTGATACTTTCATAAATTAAACAAGAGAATGTCTTAAGTTGGGTCATTGAATCATTCACTCAAATGATTCATTCAAAACACATTAATAAACAAGTGACTTTACAAGTTTATACGTGGTTAATCTAAGGGCTGATAAGTAAATTTTTTAAATAAAAAAATGCTAAAACATTGGATTTGTTGGAAACATTGGATTTTTAAAGCTTACTAGGCATGGTCTTTTCTTTATTTATTTCTACTGGTAGAGTTGGACTTGCACTGCAGAGAGCACAAAAAGATTGTAGTTCTCAACAAATCTGTCACACAGGTACTAAGCTTTATGTTTGCCCATAGTGGGTGGTAGGGGTGTCTCCGACTAAGGATTTTCATAGTCAAACCTGAATTTTCGAATCTTGCTGATATTCGACTAATAGTCGAATCATATGTTTGGGGGCGGGGCAAAATACATTGAGTCAAGTCACACATTAGACAGCCATAATTGCTGATGTTAACACAGGGAAAATATGTAACAAATGTCTCGCAGATACGGTACAAACAGGGTAAATAATGTTTTTATGTTTTGATTAAAAGATAGTTAACACTAAATGTCAGCGAAACCCTAACAATTCACAATTTTCACAATAGTGCTAACTCATTATAAAGTTAGCCTATATGACAATAGTTATTAATGTTCTGCATTTCTGTTTTGAGCTGCGCGCGCTGAAGATGACCAGTAGAGTGAGCATTTGATAGAACGTTTTTAATCAATGGGATTAAACTCATAATTTATTGTAGAAAACTCTTCATTATTTAGACAACATAACATTAATATTAAGACTTCTAGGCTATATGCAAAAAAGAGCCCGTATGTAAATGAATGTGTGTGTGTGGCTCTGAATGCGAACTCCTTTTGTATATGCGTTCTTCACGAAACAATGTGCAGAAACACAGCAGCCAAACTCAAAGAATTTACAGCGTTTTATTATAAGGGTCTTCTCATTATAATGGTATAGGTGTGACAGTCCAGTCATAATTATTAATATTCTGCATTGTAGTTTGTCCTGCTCATGCTGTGCGCTATATAGTCAGAATGGCATTATCAATAACACCCCCCGAATATTCGACTGTGAGATTGGTAGTCAAATCAGGCTCCTCGAATCAAAGCATCGAATTGTCGAATATTCTGGGTCACCCCTAGTGGATGGTTATCCATAATGGGCAGGTGCATTATGGGTAATTTGTTTTGGTTCAGACCTTGTAGACCTTGGCATGCTTGTGTAAAGCTTCCATTAGTCTGGAAATTGAACATAGCCTCGATCATTGAGATAAATAAACTGTTATTGTGACTGTCAATAAATTACTGTTGTAATTGTAGTTAGAAAAAAGAAAAAAAAACTATACACTACTGTTCAAAAGTTTAGGGTTTATAAGATTTTTAGTCTTACAAGATTCAAGTTCTCTTACTACATTATTGCCATCATAAAATATTATTGAGATTATTATTAAGTCAACATGAAGTCTGGCATTTCTCTTCTTTCGCAACATACCTTGATACGTCTCTGAAATGAAGAAAAACCTTTTTCCTCTTTACCACCAGGAAGTCATAAACCTGTCAATTAAATCTGATACATAATCATCTGGAGGTTACTATAAACCTGTATGCATCTCTAAGAGGAGTGATATGAGGAATCATTTACAGGGATTGTGAGGGATATATAGCCAGCCTGTTTTGTTATAATGCAGTGTAGCTATATTCAGTTGCATATGACGTTTTCAGAATTGCAGATGTAATACAGAGACCTCTATTAATTAACCTGCAGTGAAAGTCTGATGCTGGTGAATGCTAGCAAAGAGAAACGCTCCTAATATGAGTAATGTGCTGGATAATCTCATCCTCCTTTCCCAAAGATTGGACAAAAGTTTGTATTAAACACCATAAGGCAGATGGTGACACTGTGGATTATCAGGGTTTATAAATGTATTTGGTCTGTTTGCAGTAGAATCATTCAGTGGGGAGAAGTGAGCAGAAATACACAGTGGATGATCCTCAAGCTCTGCTGGCTGCACAAACACACATTAAGGCTGAAATTTTTTGCAAATTTTTTTTTGGAACATCCACATCTTAAAACTACGTATTTATTTTGTCTTAAAATTTATTACCATTAATGAGTGACACTTTCGAGATTTTAGAAATAAAAGCAAACATGTGATATATTAAAGGAGTTTTAACTGTCAAAGTTCTAAGTGGCTTTTATAAATACCATTCTGATTTAAACTGCACCCCAAAAGCTCATGAAAAAGTTAAATTATGATTTTTATGAACTAAATAAACACACACACACACACACACACGTTTGTTTTTTGCGAAAAGTGGGGACATCTCATAGGCGATATGGTTTTTATAATGTAGAAACTGTATATTCTATCGCCCTTCACCAACCCTACCCCTAACCCTAACCCCTAGAGGAAACTGCATTTTTACTTTCTCAAAAAAAACCTCATTCTGTATGATTTATAAGCGTTTTGAAAAATGGGGACATGGGTTATGTCCTCATAAGTCACCCTCTCCTTGTAATACCTGTGTCATACCCATGTCATTATACAGAGTTGTGTCCTGATATGTCACAAAAACATGCCCAGGTTTGTTTTTGTGAAAAGTGGGTTCATCCCATAGGCGTAATGGTTTTTATACTGTACGAACTGTATATTCTATGGCCCTACACCAACCCTACACCTAACCCTAACCCTCACAGGAAACTTTGTGCATTATTACTTTCTCAAAAAAAAAAAAAACTAATTCTGTATGATTTATAAGTGTTTTGAAAAATGGGGACACGGGTTATGTCCTCATAAGTCACCCTCTCCTTGTAATACCTGTGTCATACCCATGTCATTTTATAGATTTGTGTCCTGATATGTCACAAAAACAAGAGCACAGACACACACACACACACACACACACACACACAAACACACACACACACACACACACACACACACACACACACACACACACACACACACACACACACACACACACACACACACACACACACACACACAAACACACACACACACACACATTTACATTCTTACATCATATTCATGACAGGGCATGTTTGCCATTAAATACATATTTTACTTGTTTACTTAAATTTTTGTTTATTATAAAAAATATGGACATATTTTTTAATTAAATTAATATTTATATTCAGAGAGGACAGATTCAACTGATCAAATGTGACAGTATAGAAATTTTAAATTTGTACAAAGATTTCTATTTCCAATAAATATGAATATTTTATTCATCAAAGAATCCTAAAAAATTGTGTTGGGAAAAATGAGAAATGTTTCTTGAGCATGAAATCAGTATATTAGAATAATTTCTAAAGGATCATGTGACACCGAAGACTGGAGTAATGCTGCTGTCAATTCAGCTTTACATCACAGGAATCAAATATATTTTAAGTATATTAAAATAGAAAATGGCTATTTTAAATTATGGGAATATTTCACAATTGTACTGTTTTTACTGTATTTTTTATCAAATGACTGCTTTTAAACTGTGTGAGTGTTTATGTGTGTGTGTGTGTGTGTGTGTGTGTGTTGGAGAGAGAGAGAGGGAGGGAGGGAGGGAGGGAGGGAGGGGGGAGAGATAGAGAATGTGTATATTTATTTGTTTATGTATTGAGCAAATGACAGAAAAGAAAAGAAAAAAAAAACACAAATGCTTCAGGCACGATGCCCATTTAATGCACAGGCTTGAATTAAATTATCTTGATCTTTGAACTCTAGTAGGTCCTGAAGAAAACAATCCAAACAAACCCTCTGTTTCTGGCTCTTTCTGTGGTGATTGACACACAGCTTACTTTCTGTTCCTCAGAATTGCTTCACAGTGTGTGGCACCATAGGACAGATTCTCATGCGGTGCGTCGCTGCTGCTGTGGGCTTCGGTGTACTCATAGGCTGATGAAGCAACAGGGGCCGGTCGCTGGGGTCTAAGCTTTAATTCACCACAGGACTCAAGTGCTTTTCAATTTTTGATTGAGGGTGAATAGGGCCGTAAAACAAGAGAAACATAGTGAATAAAAATGAGTGATCCAGGCTTTGGCTAGACTTTCCTTCTCTCTCTCATTCCCCTTTCAATTCTCTCTTTCATGCACAGATATCCATTATGACATTGCTTCTTTTTAAAAATATTCTGTTTGTTATATTGAGTGACATGTTGTTTTGCACAAACCAGCAATTTATTTATTTATTTATTTTTTAGCATCTACAAGTGCTGGTCATATAATTAGAATAGCATCAAAAAGTTGATTTATTTCACTAATTCCATTCAAAAAGTGAAACTTGTATATTATATTCATTCATTACACACAGACTGATATATTTCAAATGTTTATTTATTTTAATTTTGATG
This sequence comes from Carassius auratus, assembly GCF_003368295.1. Classification (NCBI taxonomy): domain Eukaryota; kingdom Metazoa; phylum Chordata; class Actinopteri; order Cypriniformes; family Cyprinidae; genus Carassius; species Carassius auratus. Next base: position 35,124 of record NW_020526160.1, read on the forward strand.
ATTATAACTGACAACTAAGGAAAATCCAAAATTCAGTATCTCAGAAAATTAGAATATTGTGAAAAGGTTCAATATTGAAGACACATGGTGACACACTCTAATCAGCTAGTTAACTCAAAAAACCTGCAAAGCCTTTAAATGGTCTCTCAGTCTAGTTCTGTAGGCTACACAATCATGGGGAAGACTGCTGACTTGACATTTGTCCAAAAGATGACCATTGACACCTTGCACAAGGAGGGCAAGACACAAAAAGGTCATTGTAAAAGAGGCTGGCTGTTCACAGAGCTCTGTGACCAAGCACATTAATAGAGAGTCAAAGGGAAGGAAAATATGTGGTAGAAAAAAAGTGTACAAGCAATAGGGATAACCACACCCTGGAGAGGATTGTGGAACAAAACCCATTCAAAAATGTGGGGGAGATTCACAAAGAGTGGACTGCAGCTGGAGTCAGTGCTTCAAGAACCACTTCACACAGACGTATGCAAGACATGGGTTTCAGCTGTCGCATTTTTTGTGTCAGGACTGGATTGCTGCTGAGTGGTCCAAAGTTATGTTCTCTGATGAAAGTAAATTTTGCATTTCCTTTGTAAATCAGGGTCCCAGAGTCTGGAGGAAGAGAGGAGAGGCGCACAATCCATGTTGCTTGAGGTCCAGTGAAAAGTTTCCACAGTCAGTGATGGTTTGGGGTGCCATGTCATCTGCTGGTGTTGATCCACTGTGTTTTCTGTGGTCCAAGGTCAACACAGCTGTATACCAGGAAGTTTTAGAGCACTTCATGCTTCCTGCTGCTGACCAACTTTATGGAGATGCAGATTTCATTTTCCAACAGGACTTGGAACTGCACACAGTGCCAAAATTTCCAGTTCCTGGTTTAAGGACCATGGTATCCGTGTTCTTAATTGGCCAGCAAATTCGCCTGATCTTAACCCCATAGAAAATCTATGGGGTATTGTGAAGAGGAAGATGCGATATGCCAGACCCAAGAATGCAGAAGAGCTGAAGGCCACTATCAGAGCAACCTGGGCTCTCATAACACCTGAGCAGTGCCACAGACTGATTGAAAACAGCCGAAACTTGTACCAACCCAGAAGTAAGATTTTCGGCACAAAAAAACATCTGTCATTCTTCCACATTATTTTTTACAACTTTAGCCATGTTTAACATGAGAATCCCTCTCTTTGACACTGTGAACAACTCTGAATACATGAAACACCATTGCACCCCCCCCCCCCCTTAATATAGTTTCTCCAGTGAAGTCGTCTTGTCTGAATCAGGAGAGAAATATGCAGCTCAAACACCGTTTACAAGTGAAAACAGTCCAAAACTGTTCTAAAAAAACAATAAACAATAATATTGTTACTGTATGTTTGAAATAAGAAATAAGATAAGTACAATATCTAAATATTTATAATAGAAATTAGTTGGTTAGTTAATTCATGAATTAATTAGTTGGTCATGAAGAAAATTCACATTTAGTGAAATGCATCATATTAATGTCATCGTTCACCAAAGAATTTCAATTCTGTCATCGTGTAGGCTACACTCGCCCTCACGTTGTTCCAAACATGTATGAGTTTCTTTCTTCTGCTGAACACAAAAGAAGATAATTTGTAAAATGTTAGTAACCAAAGACTTGTAGGTCCCCATTGACTTCCATATTTAAATTAGGTCAGGGATCAGGAATTGTTTGGTTACCTACATTCTTCAAAATATCTACTTTTTTTTCAATAGAACAAAAGAAACTCATTCAGGAACAAGTTGAGGATGAGTAAATAATGACAGTATTTACATTTCAGGCTAAACTATCCCTTTAAATTTTGTGTTTCTATATTTTTATTTGTCTACAGGTATGCAGTCAGGTGTGCCACAACATTAACATTAAGCAGTTCAGGAACTCGAGCTGCGTCGAAGATCTACGGGGAACGCGTGCAGCGAGAGCGACTGTGAATATCGTGTGTAATCAGTCCAATGAAAGAGCGTGACATCACGGGCGGGGTGACGTAAGCGACCAGGAGTCTCTAAAAGCACGTGCAGCGCAGCTGGCGTCAGCTTCGCGTCTTCAGCAAGCGCTCTGTGTGTGAATGTCCTCAGTTTGTCTTGTGAGTCTTATTTACTGTTGTGTGTCCAGTAGAGCTCCAAAACATGTCTAAGAGCAAGGCGAAAACAAAGCATTTAAAAGGATCGCGTTTCAGGCTGTGTGTTCCTCTCTGCCCGCGATACATTACGAGCGGGGATAAACACAGTCTGTGAGTCGTCTGCCTGGGTTCGAAGCATGCCGAGTCGGCTCTCGAGGGAGCCCACATTGCGAGAGATTGTCGATGCGGCTGCTTCGTTCACGGAGGGCTCTCTTTGAGGAGGTAGCCTTCGCCAGCATTCCCCGTGATGCGGGCCCCGCTTTTGCTGAGGCAGAATGGCAGCTGCACTCGTGGGGTTCGCAAGTGGATCTGGCAGAGGGAATGGAGACGGGCGAGCCCCTGTCTCCTTCCACTTCCGCCAGATCCAGCACCCAATCTCTTTAGTCGGAATCACGATCTGTGGTTCCTTCCACCCAGGGAGAGGGATCGACACTCCGCCTCTCTTCCTCCGAGGAGGTCGATGTGGATTCTGTGGATAGGGATTCGCCACCCCGTTCGCCACAGTACGAGGAGCTCTTAGAGGTGGTTACTTGCGCAGTGGCCAAGCTAAACATCGAATGACCCGGTGAGAAAACAGCAGGGGTTGCATCCGATCATAGATCTGCGGGTCTTAAATCTATCAGTTCTGAGACTGAAATTCCACAACAAAGGAAGTTTCTGAGGTTCGCTTTCATGGGCGAAGCTTACCAATATCAAGTACTTCCCTTTGGTCTTGCACTTTCACCCCAATTAAAATGTGATGCAGGAACGTCTGTCCCCTGCTTGTATCGATTCGATCAATGTTAATTTTGACACAAAATTTTAAAAGTTTACAGCTGAGCTGAACAATAAGTGCAAACATTTTAATTTAAAGTAAATATTTAATAAGTTGGCAGCTAGGTGGATTAAAAAGTAACAAGATTTTATAAGGTATTCATTTGTCTAGCAATATTGTATGTTTTAACTCTTATGCGTTGTTGGGGACATTTTCGTCCACTAGGGGGTAAAGTTGAGTCTTATTTCGGCTACAACTTTCTCTGTCTTTGATCTAATCTCTTTTGGTGACAAATCTTATTTTGACCCATATTTCGGGAAAATGCTTTGAAATTTAAAAAAAAACTCAACAGTACAATGTTGGCAAATTCACTACCCTTTCGTTATGTTCGTGGATAAAAACATCCACTAAATTAAACTGCTGTAAAAATGTATCAGAAACTAAGCTTTTTTGCACAGGCCTATCTAAAGGGTTAATGGTCCCACCTAGTGACCAACTGTAAAAAATAACATGTTACATCTTCCCAACAGGGAAAACCACCAACAATCAAGAATGCTTGATTAAACGGTGACATGGCTTTGCAATCAAAAAATTTAGTTATAATGGAAGTCAATGGGGCAAAAACAGCCACCAACAACAAATGAGGGAGTAAAAAATTGAATCCAATGCTGCACAAAAACTAAAAATGCATCAAAGCCAATGTTACTAATAATCTTTGACATTCCCATAAAAAAAAAATCCAGCCACAGTTACTTTTATATTTGTTTTCCCCCCAAATCAGTGACATAATTTATGAACTTGGCAATTAGAGAGTTAAAATCTTGGATTTTTAAAAAACATTTGGTAGTTTTGATCAGGACAGAAGTTGATTAACATATTTATGCAAAAAAAAAAGAAAAAAATTTTGAATCAGATACATTTTTACAGCAGTTTAATTGAGTGGATGTTTTCATCCTGAACATAATGAAAGGGTAGTGAATAGGAACAATGCACAACGGTTAAATACCATAATATTGCTAGATTAGTATGTATTATGATAAGATGTGAACAGTCATGTTTCACATGACTAATCTAGAAATATTTGAGATATTAACAAATCAAGTCAAGAAGTAGAACATTATAAAATATACTAAACTTTAGTATTAATCAAATGTATGTAGCATAATATTACATATTAGTATGGTGCTCTCATCTAACTTGAAGAAGGGGCTATTTTACAGTACTTTTCAGTTCATAACATTTAATGCTACAACATCTATGCTCTGCAGTCTTCCAATTTTTCTTAGCTCAATAAACAAAAGGACATCGTTGTGAATTTACCTTTGAGAAAATGTCAGAGTGGCTCGTCTGGCTCGTGTTCTTGCCACAAATGATCGCTCCGCATGCTTTACACTTTGTTTTGTTTTGTTCGTCGTCAAACGTCAAGTGAGCCCACTAGTCTCCCCTTCTTTTTCTCCCAGCTGTGGACATTTTGTCACTCTTTAAGACATCACCTCTGCGAATGCCGTCTTCCCGGGAGCTCAGTCAAAAACTGAAAACCATCACTTCACGTCTCGCTTCAAGTCAGGCTCTGATTGGTTCTCTTCTCTCATGCAGTCTCGCCTGTTCATTTTTGCCGGTTCTTTTGTTCATTCCTCGCATCTCTCCCGTCTGTGGATTGGATTTTCGTCACAGTCCATTTTAGTCTCGTCCTTTATTCGTTGACGATAATGTCAAACAATTTAGTAATATTTTTAATCTTCATCAGTGACATCAGTTTTTTTAGTTTTCATTTCGTTTTCGTCCGCAAAAATATATTTGTGACAAAAATAATGAAGAAAATATTTAGGTAACGAAATTAACACTAGAGACGATCCTCATCTCAGTCAAGAGAGTTAAAGAAGGCCAGTCACTCACTGTCAAACAATTTCAGAGATTGTTGAGTCTGATGGCAGCGGTGTCCAATGTGATACCTCTTGGCCTGCTGTACATAAGACCCCTACAGTGGTGGCTCAAGACCAAGGGATTTTCCCCTGAGGGGCATTCCACTTCGAACTATAAAGATCACGTGGCGCTGCCTCCGTACCTTGTAAATGTGGAAGAAACCTTGGTTCTTGAATCAGGGCCCGGTGCTGGGAGCTCCTTGTCACTGTGTAATACTAGCAACGGATGCATCCCTCTTGGTTGGGGTGCGGTCATGAGTGGCCACCCTGCCCGTGGTCTGTGGAGCGGTCGCCATCTGACATGGCATATCAATTGTCTAGAGATACTAGCAGTTTATCGTGCACTAAAGCACTTCCTCCCAGACCTAAGGGGTCACCATGTGTTGGTGCGCACCGACAAGACATCGGTGGTCTCTTACATCAACCACCAGGGAGGTCTGCGTTCTCGCCCCTTGTACAAGCTGGCGCACCAGATCCTTGTGTGGTCCCAGGGCAAACTCCTCTCATTAAGAGCAGTGTATATTCCTGTGAAATTAAATTTGGGAGCAGACATACTGTCGAGGCAGGGGCCGAGGCCTGGGGAATGGAAACTTCACCCCGAGGTGGTGAAGTAGATATGGAGAATTTTTGGCAGAGTTCAAGTAGATCTCTTTGTGACTCAGGAGACATCACAATGTCCCCTTTGGTTCTCTCTAGTTCATCCAGCTACTCTGGGACTGGATGCTATGGTACAGACCTGGCCGAGGCTTTGTCTGTATGCCTTTTCCCCTATTGTTCTGCTCCCAGGAGTTCTGGCTAGGACGGGGTCCGACTGTTGTTAGTAGCCCTGTTCTGGCCGGGCCGAGTATGGTTCGCAGATCTGGTCTCGCTCCTCGATGGCTCTCCATGGGAGATACCAATTAGGACAGACCTACTCTCTCAGGTGCAGGGCACGATAATTCACCCTCGCCCGGAGTTTTGGAAATTGTGGGTGTGGCCCCTGAGGGGGCACAACTCATAGGATCCAGTCTCTCAACCGAGAGTTGTCAACCATTGTTGAGACCATCCTCCAAGCCAGAGCTCCCTCAACAAGGAAACTGTTCACCCTGAGGTGGAAACTCTTAACCTCATGATGCAGAGACCACCAGCTTGACCCAGCTAACTGCCCAGTTGGTGCAGGGTTGACCCACTCCACGCTGAAGGTTTACGTGGCGGCCATTGCGGCCTACTATGTCCCTCTCGATGGTCAGTCTTTGGGAAGACACCCCTTAGTTACACGTTTCCTCCGCAGTGCGCTGAGGCTGAGACCTCCAGTACGGTCCCGTATTCCCCCGTGGGACTTGGTTGTGGTGTTAGAAGCTCTTTGCAAAACTCCTTTCGAGCCGATTCAAGATATTTCAGACAGACATCTGACCCTTAAAACCACCTTTCTGCTGGCTATTACCTTTCTGAGGAGAGTAGGAGATTTACAGGCCCTCTCAGTGGCCCCTACCTATCTTGATTTTGCACCTGGCATGACCAAAGTGTTCATATACCCTCGAGCGGGATATGTTCCTAAGGTTCCCTCTATCATACCACAACCTGTAGTGCTGCAGGCCTTCTGGCCTCCTCCCTTTCGGGAGCCCGACCAAGAGAAGCTAAATTGTATGTGTCCAGTTCGAGCACTGGATGCATATGTCCACACAGCTTCCCTGTGGAGAAAAACGGACCAATTGCTTGTATGCTACGGTCCCCCCAAGAGGTGCTTTCCTGCTTCTAAGCCGACTGTTAGTCATTGGATAGTTGAGACTATCAACGCCACCTATGAGTCATTCCCCGTAGCACTTCGACGCAGCTCAAGTACCTGAAGAGGAACGTCTCTAGGTTACGTATGTATCCCTAGTTCCTCGAGGGAGCTAGACTCTGCGTCTCGAGGCCATACCCCCGGCATACCCCCGGCATACCCTGCCGACGCTTGCTGGTACTCGAAGCTGATGCCAGCTGCGCGGCACATGCTTTTATAGCTTCTTGGTCGCTTACGTCTCCCCGCCCTTGACGTCACACTCTTCCATTGGACTGATTACACACGATATTCAGAGTCACTCACGCTAGACACGTTCCCCGTAGTGCTTCGACACAGCGTCTGATTCCCTCGAGGAACTAGGGTTACATACCTAACCTAGAGACATTTCTCTGTAAATGTGAAAGGTTATTACAACAAACACTGTTCACATTTAATAGCCTGCCTTATATTAGTTGTGCTAAATTGCCTTAGACATATTGACCTTCAGTTCCTTCCACTTCAACAGCATGTTGATGTTGAGGTATGTGTGTGTTTGTGTATCATCTGTGCCACTTCATTACCTCTGTAGGAATGTGAAACACATCTCATCAACGGGTCCTCCATTATCTTAACTGTTTGACACACGCACGCACACTGATACTCTTGCTTTGTAATTAGAAGGGTTTTTAATGTTCAGCAGGTTTCATCGCCTCCCGGTCCCTCTGAAATCCATCTTTCATTAACCGCAAGTATTGTATTTAAACGTCTTTGAGTTCCATCTACAGACATTTCAGTTAGAGAGAGAGAAAGGCTATCAATAGCAAGCCAGCATTGAAAGCATAAGATCCCACCCTCCCTGCAAATCACTCTCCAAAGTCACGCCTCCTCCAAAACACATGAACACGCACAGGCAGGCTAGAGGCAGACCAGCGACACGATAAGAGATGACGTTTGTGGAGGGTTGAATGCAACTCTGTCAGATCACCTCATGTGTTGTTCACTGGTTAGAAAACATTACAATACAAAGTGGATAATATTACAATAAAAATGTCTTTCATTCTCACTTGGTCTGCAATAGCTTAATTTATCGCAATGATGATGCGCAAACGGTGGAGGAATGCAAATACATAGGGTAGGACATACATAGGTAGGACAGCCAATCGTAGCCCTCAGACCAAGGGACATAAATACATATAAATACATTTAGTGATCGCTATCCGGATGTGAAGAGACTTTCAACCAGCAATAATTTATTTTATTTTTTTTACTAGATAATTTACACTATTTACACTATTTAACTTCTGCTGTTGATTTAGCAGGAAGTGTAATTTTTTGTACAGTTTCAGTGGATGTTCTTTTTTTAGAAACCATACAGTTTTCCAAGCAATATAAGATTTTTCAAAGTTTAACCATTGAAGAAAATTGCCTGTTTTCTTCAGTTCGTCAGTAGACGTATTACTAACATTTTTGAAATATTTTCATAAAGAGCATGCGATGGACCTCTTTGTTATTTGTTTGGTTTTTTACTTGCATACACTACTCTAAGACGATTAATAACTATAATAAATCTGAAAAAAATAAATAACATAATAATAATATAAAATAAATATAATTAGAATTTTCCTATTTTAATATATTTTTAAAATGTAATTTTCTTGTGATGGCAAAGCTGAATTTCCCAATCCATCAGAAATCATGCTTATATGCTGATTAGAACATTTCTTATTATTATCAATATTGAAAATAGTTATGCTGCCTAATTTTCTTTGTGGAAACTATAATACGTGTTTGTTTGTTTTTTTTTTGATGAACAGAGAGTTCAGAAGAACAGCATTTATTTTAAATATAAATCTTTCGTAACATTAAACTTGTCTTTACTGTCACTTTTAATCCATTTAATACATCCTTGCTGAATAAAAGCATTAATCTCTTTAAGAAATCTTACTGACCAAAAAACATTGAACCATTTTCCATTTTAAGTTTATTAGCACAGCAACTAAGTGTTGATTCTTGTATGTAAGACACTGAAAGTCATCTAGTCAGAACTAAAACCTAAATCCTAAAACTTTGTGCTATTTGTTCGCTGTTTTGAGCACTGGTATTTCCCTCTATAAATCTAGTTTCTAATTGCCAAAGACAACAGCGGCAACTGAAAGATAAAGCCTCCCACCATCTTCTGTTTGTATCATGAACAGAAGGTTCATTCACCCTCTCCAGGTCATTAGATGAACCAGGCAATGACTTGTATGTGATGTTTTTGTTTGTTTAAATAGAGTATAGAGTCAGAGTTCATTCAACCCAAATGGTTGACTGGCAGCAAACAGGCAAATGGGATTCACAGTAATCTCTCTTTGATGAAGGAACTGGCATCATGGATTTATTTTAGGGCACATCAAGGTTAAATATGGCAGTTGGAAGTTTTGGCACTAGTTGATGCTTTGATTAAATTTCTGTGAAAGGAAATATCTGAGCGGGGAGGAGCATGTGGATTTGGTCACATATTCTTCTTTTGTTACTTATTGTTTGTGTGTGTGTGTGGTTTGATATATTTGCACTTTTGAAAGTTATTTAGCTTCTGTTGCTTGACCTCTGTCCTTCACTTCAGCATCATATGACCTGCACATGAAATAGCTTAAGCTCTGTGTTTCAGAGATGCTGAGGTTTTAAAGTAATAGTTCATTTAAAATTACTGTTTGTTGTAAATGTAATAAATCTCAGGCCAGCTAAGATGAAGACAAGTTTATAAAAAACAGATTTGCAGAAGTGTATCGTTGCATCACTTGCTCAACAGTGGATCCTGTTCATTGAATGGGTGCCATCAGAATGAGAGTCCAAACAGCTGATAAATACAACACAATAATCCATAAGAAATCCACAGCATTCCAATCCATCAGTTAACATCTTGCAAAACGGCTAATATATGATTCCTCTACCCATAATATTTATTTGTCTTAATTGTAATATTTAATATTTAAATTGAACTAATTCAATGTATTCTTATGATGCAAAGCTAAATTGTCAGCAGTCATTACACATGATCCTTCAGAAATCATTCTAATACGCTGATTTGGTCCTTAAAGGGATAGTTTACTCACTCTCAGGTCATCTAAGATGATCTTATTTATTTATTTAGTTTTTTTAACAGAACTGTAAATAAGATTTTTAGCTGAAACTGTGGATCTTTGTGATTCATAAAATTGGAGTCAAAAAAAGCACATACTGTACAGTTCACACAAAACAACATTACATGATATGGAAACATTTATAAAATTATAAATGTCTTTACTGTCACTTTTGATAAATTGAATGCATCCTTCCTGAGTTAAAATATTTCTTTTAAAAAAATCTTCAACTGATGCCAAACGTAAAAAAAAAAAGATAAAATGTAATTACTTAAATAGAAAACAGTGTTTAAAAAATAATTTCATAATATTATTGTTTTTACTGTATTTTTTATCAATGTTTTGGTGAGCATAAGAGACTTCTCAGCAACTGTTCAAAAACATAAATCATACTGACCCCAAACTTTTGAATGATATAGTGTATGATCAGCATTTTGTTGCCCAAACTGACTTCTGTCCATCACCTTGTTTTCTTTAGCATTAAATAACATAGGACAAAAATATTTTGCCATCATTTGAAACCACTGTTTTGCATTTTTCTTTCAAACAATGGTTACATAATAGTTAAAAAAAATAGATAAACACTTCATCATGTATCAGCAAAGATGTCATCATCATGTTTTCCCCCACGCAGGTTTCTGTCAGTTTCTCATATAAAAGCTGTTCGACAGCGCTTTCTCCACCCATTTGTGACCTGTGTCTGATACATCTGTTTGCACGCAGGGTGGGTGTACCGTCATGTTGTAACAAGAGAAACTGACATTTCGTACAGAGGGAGGAGGGAGTGCGCTGCTTGGATTCCCAACGTTTAATGTTCCACATCTGCAAGCGTGATTGTGGTTGAACGCGCAGCAGCTGAGTCATGGCTCATAATTTGTGTTTCCCAGTGCCATGTGGCTGCTTGACCAAGTGTGTAATAAATAAATAAAAATGGAAACATATCTATGAGTCTGATCGTTTACATGTCTTAGGGCACAGGTGGTGCATTTCAGGCTTTGTGATCAGTCTCCATGGAGACAAAGAATATTAATGTACAAGGTGGCAAATTTACTCTCTTTCATTGCCTTTCTTTATATACCTACTCTTATAGGAAAGAAGCTTAAAATACAACTTCAACATGCCTGTCTTCTGCTGTATTCATCATGATTTTTTTAATAAGAATAACTGCATTACTGAAACATTATTATTAACATAATTTCTGCTGTATGCTATATATACATATGCATCCGTATACACACACACACATGTTCATTCATACAAGACTGTTCGGAGTTTGAGTTCGAGATTTAAAAAAAATTATAAATCTATATATTCTATTCGGTAAAGATGCATTAAATTGATCAAACGTTAGAGTCAATACATTTACAATATTAAATATTTCAATTTCAAATAAATACTGTTCTTTTAAACCTTCTATCAATCAAAAGAATGCTGAAAAAACATAAATGTCACAGTTTTATGAACTTCACATAGACACGAAGGTTGAGGATCCAAATGCATTGTTTTAATGAAGGGGTAATTCACAATCAAAGTCCAAAACAGGCAGAGTTCATAAGGTGGGCAATCAGTCCAAACAAAAGCAACAGGGCAAAAAAACACAGGCAGGGAAATCCAAAAACATGCAGGATAAACAGACCGGAAACTAAGACACAGGAGAACTAAGACACTAGGCTAGAGATGCACATGACGCAAGCGAGACAATAAATGACAAAATGAATCAGGCTAATGTAGGGTGAGCAGACAGGGTTAACAAGACACAGGTGCAAACAATGAGTGCTTATGAGTTCGGCGCAAATGATTATGGGAGATGAAGCTCAAGTCTAGCCCTGCGTCCCAATATTCATACTACCCATCCTAAATAGTTTCTGAGTTTAGAATTAGGGTGATTTCACACTAGCCTTTTGGTGCGCACCCTGGTTCGATTGATGTCAGAGTTCGGTTCGTTTAGATGATGTGAACGCTGTCTTCCGTATTCGGATGCGCACCCACGAACCGTAGCCGAGTCCGCTTAAAAAACGGTGATCTGGGGTACGCTTCATGTGAACTCTGGTACGGTTTGCTGCTTATGTGAACGCAATCGTACCAAATCGTAGAAGTGAACCGCTTTTAATGTGTGTTTGTGTGTGTGTTTCACTCACTTTCCTGATGAGTGTGACTGACGCGCTGCAAGCAGAGAGCTGTACATCTCATTTATGTTCGCCTTCAACATTATTTAAAGCATTTTCAGTACATTCGTAAGACAGACGCAAGTGCCGTTATGTACTGAAGCTTTATAAACAAAACGAACAGTTCAAAAACGTAATACATAAAAGTGCAGAGAGTAATGTTATGCATTTGCTGCCTTCTCCTGCGCTGTCATTACCAAGCAACGGGGTAAACAACTAATGGCTTGATGACGCAAGCAAACCGCAGTTCGGACTCAAATATTATTATATGAACACAGTCCAGCAGGGGCAGGAGGAGGGGGGGAGCAACCGAACTCGGGTTCGGACCAGGCAAGTGAACCAAGTGTGAAAGCACCCTTAGTGTGTCACAAAGCATATTGACAAGAGTAGAGTGACCTATGCCAAAACACCCAGATGATCTACTACTTCAGCAGGGTTGCCAACTCTCACGCATCTGGAGTCACACTCACACTTCCAGTATAAATCTCACGCTAAAGTCCAAGCGTGAGTGTCACGCCAGATGCGTGAGAATTGGCAACCCTGACTTCAGGTCTATTTTTGGAGTGTGGATCCGTGTACACACAAATGGCTAATATTACCCACAAAATGATTACAAACATGGTGGATGCAAACGACTGATGGCTAAGTAGAGAGGTTTAGATTAATGGGTTTGGGTTACTAATAGTCAACATTTAACCTGAAAAACATAAACGTAAAAATTATTTAATGTTATCTGTGTTATATTTAATCTGCAACAGCGATGTAAATTTTTATAAACATCCGTTTGGTGTTTAGCTTTTAAATGCATCATTATGCAGAAAATATGAGCAGAGTGCTCTGCATGAAGACCCACGGCTCGCAGATTGATGTGCTTATTTTTTTCTATCCAATTTGGTAGGAAGTTAAATGAAATGAAATGTGGAGGATGTTAACTGTGACAAGATGATTGACAGGCCAGTTTACAGTGACATGGTGTGTGTAATATACAACAGAAAATCCATTAAGGGCATTAATAATGTTATAGTACGTTCCAAAGCTTGTCTACTTTTCTACTGCACACTCAAAAGTGTGTACTTTTCCTTCACCAAAAAAGTACATACTTTGAGGGCATAGTTAGTATAAATAGGCACATTGGGAGGCAGCATGAGTGACAGAGGTATGGGATGGAGTGCCCTCTGGTGGTTATCAGTGATGACAAACGAAGCGGCACAACAGTTTTCAACATTGAAACTAATAAGAAATGTTTCTTGATCATCAAATCAGAATATCTGAATGATTTCTGAAGGATCATGTGACACTAAAGACTTGAGTAATAATGCTGCTTTACATCAAAAGAATATAAATGACATTTGAAATATATTAAAATGAAAAAAGGTAATTTTTAATTCTAGAAATACGTATGGTTTTACCATATTTTTAATCAAATAAATGCTACTTTTGAAAATAATAATAATAATAATCTTTAAATAAATGATTTCATAGCTTTTTTCAGTCAATGTTCATGTTCAGTCAATGTGATTTCCCCACCAAACCACATTCAGATCAGAGCAGCTTCTGCTATGAGTCTGGCTCTTTATTCATTACTTTAGTAAGAGGATTACCCCTTGATCATAATTTCCACATTCAAATAATACACACTCTCACCACCAGAGCCAGAGTGTACAGTATAATCAGACACCATCCTCAGTGGTCAAAGAAAAGGCCAAACCACAGAAACAAGTTTTGGACTGAGCTGTGTAAACATGTGGTGAGTGAATGAATGCTGTTTTATTCTATAAAAAAATAAAAGCATTATAGCAGTTTATCATGTACTACACACATCTCTCTCTTTTTCACTCTATAATTTTCCATGTTTATGTTTAAGATAAACACAGACGAGGCTTCTGTATCTAAAAAAGACATGTATGATGACATATGTTTATAACAGCATGCAGGATGGTTATGTGATGATGTGCCATGAATAACAGCACTTTGTACAGTATATTTGTAAAGGTTGAGATGTGAACAAGTAAAGAGTTGTTAGTGCCTGAAATGCATTGTGAAACACATCTGATCGAACAGAGGCCTGAGTGGCTCATTTTATCACAATTTTCAATGTGCTCAGTCAGCAGCATTTGTGGCATTATGTCATATACAACAAAAAAAGAGACCAAGTTGCCAGTAAGTGTACTTTAAACCTAAGTGAGCTTTTGTTGCTTGTTAGTACACAGTCTCAAATGCATTATGAGTAGTTGAGCATTATCAAAAGAATTCCTGGAAATGGAGTCAAACCTGCATTCATATCTGTCATGCTTATTTGTACAATTCTCAGAATTCTTTTGTCATGCATAAAGAGAAAAATGTTGATGAGATATACTGTACATGCTACAATGGTTTTATAAAGGTTGTATTAAGCCAGTTTGGTGGTGGTCTGTTATCAAGTTATCCACTCTTTAGGGATGAAGTGGATTATTAAAGGGGTTTAAGATTCATTTCTCCATGTGGGTAATTATGAAGGACTAAAAATGACAGAAGGAAAAGTAAATAAATAATAAAAGTATAAATAAATAAATAAATAAATGTAGAAGTAATATTGAAAATAAATACATTTTGGTAATATAAATGGCTATTTCAGTATTTTTGCAGGTATTTACTTATTTATTTATGCATTTCTATACGTATTTATTTATGTATTTATACATTTATTTATATATTTCTATTGCGGAAGAACATCGTAGCCGGAACTACTTCTCTCTGTTTATGTCTATGAAGAATCACAAAGGTACTGGGTTACTCCGCCGCGGTATCCCCGAAGCAATCTAAAATAGTCCGAATATAAACACTTATTATAGGTGCACCCTAGTGATTCAGGACAAGCCAAAAACACGGTTTGGAAAATGGATTCATGGTGTACTCGCTTATTATATACATTTTTCTACATTTTGAACACAAACAAAGTTACGGACCGCAGCTCTGATTGGTTATTTGCGATGTATTTTCTGCAAATGGCAATAGGACACTGGGAGGAGCCAGAGGAGCTTGATTTTTTCACAGATTATCTGTCTCATATTCTACTGTCAGGACATAATGACAGGTTTAATAAATATGTAAAAATATATATTTTTACAAAAGTTCCCTACAGCACCTTTAATTGAGAGGGGGGTGACAACATCAGTCTGAAGAAGGATTGGTCAGAGCGATGTGATCGAATCTACTACTACTGCCTTGATTTCGCTGGTACAAGGAAGCCTACTCTGTAATGCATCTTGAGTTAATAGAAGCTGTTTTCAGTTTTAATGCAGGGGGGCAGGGTTTCATATTTTTTTAAAGCACCCCTGGGACCCCCATCTGCTTTTAGCATTCCATTGACTCCCATTCATTTTGGCGTCACTTTGACAACAAATAACTTTACATCTGAGGCGTTTAAATACTCCATTTGTCAATTAATTATTTTAATGTTTTGTAAAAAATAGGCTAACGATTGCGTCATAACCAGCGACTCTCTGTCGCACAGTAGAGAAATCGCTGTATGGACAGGAGGAGAAGCTCGCAGGCAATCTTTATCAGGGGGACGTGGAGGCATTAAGTCAAAGGAGATAATTAATCATAATACTTACCAAAATTTGCTCCTGTTCACGCTCGCCTTCTCTGGAAGATTCGGTGGGTGATACAGATTTTTCATACAGGATGCTCACGTGACATCTACGTCATCAATCTCAGTTTGAGTCTGCGCAGTACGCTCGACCCCCAGGAAGTGCTTGGTTCTATTTGACCTTGGCGGCAAGGAACTCGACCGGAAGTTGAAGTCGGGTGGGGGCTGCAATCTTGTAGCAGAACTTCACTTGCGTTAGCATTCTCATTAACTCCCATTCATTTTGGCGTCACTTTGACAGCGAATAACTTTACATCTGAGGCATTTAAAGACTCCGTTTGTCCATTATTTATTTCTTAAGATACACGACAATGTATAAAGGGCTCCATTACCTTCTATGTTACATTATGGCCCCGTAGAAACAGTTTTTGTAAAAATAGGCTAACGATTGTGTGATAACCACTCGGCTCTCTGTCGCATTACCGTACAGACAGGAGGAGAAGCTCGCAGGCAATTAACTTAATATGGCGTACTGGCGTTACATTTTAAAATACTATACAAAATAATTAATCAGAATACTTACTCCTGCTCACTCACGACAAAGAACTCCCCGCTCAAGCTCGCCGTCTCTGCAAGATTAACGATGGCAGTTTGCACGCACAGCCACTTAGAAGATTTACATCTGTCAGACAGGTTGCTGACGTCGTCAAGCTTCGTTTGAGTCTGCGCGTCAGAAACGGAAGTGCTAAAAAACGCTAAAAATGGGCTTCACTTGTCTCAAATGAGTTCCAATAGGGTCGCTGTGTCCATTTCTTTTACTGTCTATGATTTGACTTCAATTATCTCCGTTGAATACAATGGGGGCGCTGTGTCCATTTCTTTTACTGTCAATGGATTTATGTAGCCTAGATGGAGACGGTTTAAGATCATTAGCGCAGGATTGCATAGCCTGATAAATGGATCGTTTGCTTCTGTCCGGTTAGCGATGCGGCCTCCAGCTAACCAATCCTTCTTCAGACTGATTAGCATACAGGCGCAGGGAAAATAAATGTAGAAATATGGAAATACAGAAATAAATAAATGTAGAAATGTGGAAATAAATAAATGTAGAAATAAATAAATATATAAATAAATACATATATAAAGAAATGTATAAATACATAAATAAATACATATAGAAATGCATAAATAAATAAATAAATACATGCAAAAATACAGAAATAGCCATTTATATTACCGAAATGTATTTATTTTCCTTATTATTTCTGCATTTATTTATACTTTTATTTATTTATTTTTCCTTCTGACATTTTTAGACCTTCATAGGTAATGCAACAAAAATGTTGAAAAATTTAATTTCCATCACAGAATGCTATTAAATTTTTATATATATTTTGAAATTACACTGATTTGAATTGTCCTGTGTTTCATGTGTGTCTACAGTTGGACATTGTTAGTAGACAATATAAAGTGGTGAGAGTGTAAAAATTGCCATTTTAAAGGTACACATAGCCAAAAGTGCCCAAAGCTGAAGAAACACAGATACACAATTACTCTGATGACGACAGTCTTCTGGCAGTTTGTTCCAGGGTTCCAGTAAAGGACGCTATTGCTGAATCTGACTCACGGATCAGAGCCTAGCAGGACAGATGTGTCTTATCAGAAATAGAGGCATTAAAAAGTTTGTGTGTGTGTGTGTGTGTGTGTGTGTGTGTGTGTGTGTGTGAGAGAGAGAGAGAGAGAGCTTGTGTGTGTGTTACTGTAAGTCTAAAATCTCAGTGTGAACAGCCAAGGTTTTCCAGTCAGACACAGAAGATGAGTGTATTATTAAAGGTCTGGAAAGAATGAACACAGCAGACTAGAACACCATGTCTGTGTGTGTGTGTGTGTGTGTGTGTGTGTGTGTGTTAAAATATAAGTGAGTGTTTCTCCATTTTAAATGGCAGCTGCTGGAAATAATTTTTGTTGTTGGAAAATCCAGTTGAAACCAGCTGGTAGCTGGTTTTACATGCTTTCTAGCTGTCATAGAGCAAATTAGTTTCCATTAAAACATTTTTCAAAAACTTTTATGGTCTGTGACCCATTTTTAAATGTAAAAGTTCTTGCAGTGTCACATGATCCTTCAGAAGATTGCCGATTTGCTGCTCAAGAAACATTTCTTATTATTATCAGTGTTGAAAACAGTTGTGCTGCTTAATATTTTTGTGGCATCTATTTGAAATAGAAGTCTTTTGTAACATTTATATGTCTTTTAAATATTTTTTCCTGTCACTTTTTATCATTTTAAAGAATCTGTTCTTAATAAAAGTATTAACTTATTTCAAAAAGTCTAAGAGCAGAGGTGTATATTTGTTAAAAAAAAAAAAAAAAAAAACATACCATAAATAAAATACAATTAATACAAACCCCCTAAGTGCTCTGGTGACCACGTGGGGTTTTGACCTCAAGGTTAAAAAACGTATTCCATAAAGGGAGTTTGATTTAATACAAGATGACTGAATTCATCTTGGTCAAGCTGGACCAGCAACAAACCAGCTATCATGTTCCAAAATCAGCTGGAGCTGTATTTTTCCCAGCAGGGAAACATCTCGATTCAGAGCAGCGTTGATTGTTCTTTGGTTGTTGGCTGCGTGTGTGCATTTTTCCAGAGCTGTGCAATTGTGTGTCCTTTCTCTGCATTGAGCTAACGTTAAACACATCACAGGCCGTGTTTACACTGCATATATGCGTGTGTGTATTCAGTGACCTGCTGAAAACAACCAGCTGAACACATCTCAAAAGTCCGGCCAATAAATTGCCAGAGAAGCCTTTCACAAAAAGAGCAAGCTCCTGTCAAAGCCGTCCTAACTAGCATGACTGCAAACATACTCATTAATTAGCCAACAGCTAAGTGATCTAAACACCCACCCGGGGGAACAGGGTGGAGGTCAAAGTGAATAACCTCGTCTTCATCTGGAGACTGTGCCACCGATCTGTCAAGCACTTCTTCTCAGCACGGTGGGAAAGCATGTTTGGCCCACGACCCCCATCATCCCCTGCTCACTGGACTACAATTCCCAGCCATTGGTTATGGGAGTCAGGTTTGTCCAAGAGCCGCCAGTCAGGGCTAAAGTATAGCTCGGCACAAAAGCAGCCTGGAGTGAACACAGTGGGCTGAAAAAACTAGATGTCTGGTGATGAATGCCTCAGTTTTTATTCCAATTCACCCGAGGAGGAAGAAAAGGACAGAGCAGAAAGACACAGAATTGAGTGGCAGGAAATGTTACTCTAGTTTCTTCAATTTGAATGCCCTCCTTCCCCGTCTTTCACTGTTTTCTCGTCTCTATTGCTTGATTTCTTTGCTCTTTAGCCCCTTTCTTCCTCTATTGCTGTGCGCTGTCCTTTTCATGTCTCTCCCTCGCTCTTCGAAATTGCTCCATCCTAATGGATTTATCTTTAGCTCGGCGCTGCGTGGAGAAGAGGAACATTGTGACATGGCCTATTTTGCTACAACAAGGCTCTTCCATTAGCATGGAGTCTGTAAATAAATAAATAACGGTTACAAAAGGTGCTCTCGTTGGGAAAAGGGAATGTGTCACATTCTGGTCTTCATGCAGTGTGTTAAAGTTGTTCACAACTATATACGTCATTCGGCTCTTTCCCAGGGGCGACTAACCTTCAGAAAGAATTGTGAGAATTCATGGCTGAATGATTTAGATACTGTATTGTAATCTCTAAAGGACTAAATGATTTAAGCAAAGTTTCTCCTTGAGTCATAGTCTCAATATCATTCCCCTGTGGCCTGATATAAATGTAGCAGGAAGCAGGGGGAATTGTAATGTGGTTGACTGAGTGCATCGTGACTCCAAGTTATATTAAAAAACGATGTACTTTTAATCATTTTCCTTTTAATTGATTCAGTTACCGGGCAGCTGGGTGACCCAGAAGTCCCTGTGATTGTACTTTTCAATCATAAGCAAGTCTTTTTGGCGTTCTGGGAAAATGAAAATAATTGTTATTTGTAATCAATATAGTTTATTTTAGTGTGTTGCTGTTTCATTTGGAGACATGCATCTGGCTGGAGATGTGAATTGTGTCTTTTTAAAATAAGCGATAACAGCCAGACAATTAATTAGGACTTAAATAATAATTTAAAAAAAATTGTTGATTTAGATTTCAGAATGAAAAACAGAGAGAAAGTGCAATGGAGTTGCTTTAAGATTAATAATTACAATAGAGATTTCTTTCAGATAAATTTGTTAATTACATTTATAAAGAATTAATTTGCCTCTTAAAATTTTTCTCAATGTCAAGTTTTTTGTTGTCGTTTTAAGGATAATTAGTCTAAGAAAATGTATCAAGGTTTGTGTTTAAAACCAGGACAAACTATTTGCCAGTGGAATAATAAAAATACACTTAATTCTTAGTCTTATATTGAAATAGCACTTCAAAAGTAAATTGTAAAGTTAACCTTTTTTAAAGATGCTAAATATTTGATTGAAATACAAAACAAAACAATAATACTGATTATTATTTATATTTTTAAGGTGCTTAATTTTTTTTTTTTTTACTGTACTAAAGTATAAAAATACCATAATATATTTTCAGATATATAGTAAACTTGCTATGTATACTTGTGTCTCTGGAAAACAGTGCTAAAGCCAGTTATTCCACTTTGAACGTGTGTTCCTTGTTGGAATCACTCAATAGTAGCCAACATAAGATTAATACTATAATAGTAAATGAAAATGAACTGGATAAGAGATCGCAGATTCTACCTGACTTAAAAAGCCTCGGCATCCATCTGAAAGTCCCTATGACCAAAGGCATATTAAAACATGGATAAATCAACTCATTAAATTATAGTGCAAAGCTTTTTGCCTTATATTGTCACTTGCACTCATTCTTGATGCTTGCCTTCAAGGAGCAGGGGGCAAAAGATAAAACTCTCTCCAATATTTTGAATTTGGACTGCAGTACCCATTTCAACAACTAGCTTTTGATATTAAATACTACATCTTTAATAATTTTATCAGGTAATGTTTTTTTTTTTTTCAGTATAGTAGTGGTCATGAATCAATATTCAGAAAAGTTCCCAATGGCAAAAATGGCAACAAGACAAGCAATTGTTCAGTTATTTGGTTACTTTTGATGTGCTTCAAACAAATTTTGATCAGCTACGCTGCCAGAGTCTCAATTTATTATTATTATTTTTTTTTTTCTATCTACTTGAAAAAGGGTCTGAAATTTTTCACAATTAAGATTCTTTTCAACAGTTCACTCACACACCTAATTGTTTGCAGCAGTTTCTCATAATAAAACAGTAACAGGATATTTAAGACGAGACAAAAACAAAAAAAAAGAGTAATGGAAGAGGTGGATATTTTTTAAGCATACATTTCCCAGTTTATTAAGGTTTGTTTGAAATAAGGAACAACAATTTCCCAGTTAAATAAGAAAAATACTCCCAGTAATTCCCAATAGCAAAATAAATAAATAAATAAATAAAACTGTCAAGGTTACATTTATGAAAATACTTACTGTGCTTCAAACAAAATTCGATCAGCTTGTTGTAGCCAAAAAACTTAAATGGACTTTTTGAAGATTCAGGGTGTTTTTAGTTCTTTAAGATGTTCCCATTGCTGTTGTGTTTGTGAGTCAGACCACGGTCAATGTTTTGCAAGAAAATGATATAATGCTTCGTGAAGCATAGGTGAGAGGAGTCTGTTTGGGCATCCATAATTTCAAACGCAATATGTTTAGGAATTCAAACTAAGACCTGCAGGCTACAAGTGTACCTTCTTGTGGTGAAGCTGATGAAAAAGGTGTTCTCTCTCTTTCTCTGCTTTTGGATCTTCTCCTTGCCTTCAATTACCCTTATCCATAATGTATTTCAAAGGTGTGAGGTGTTCAGGGCCACTAAAG
This sequence comes from Carassius auratus, assembly GCF_003368295.1. Lineage (NCBI taxonomy): Eukaryota > Metazoa > Chordata > Actinopteri > Cypriniformes > Cyprinidae > Carassius > Carassius auratus. The sequence continues at coordinate 56,438 of NW_020526160.1, forward strand.
ACCAAAGGAATCTTGAAGAGCGCTTGGCGATAAACCCTCCATGCAAAGTCCACTTGTATGCTGTCAGGAGAGAGCGAGCGGAGTCTGTTTACCCAAAGCAGGGTCTCAAGCGTGTTCGCCGCACCAGTGCTTACGAATGGATAAACCCAGTGAACCCGTCCCAGCCGGGCCGCTTCAGAAAACAGCTGTACCCGCGCCACTGACCCTGGCTGAACCCTGGTAGCTTTCCGCAACCGTGTCCGCACTGATCGAGGTCCCTGTGAGGCGCTGATTTAAGGTCAGCTGTCCTCCTCTTCTTACAGATCCTTATCAGCACGAGCTGGGAAGCTGAACTGAAGCGGGAACAGCGTGGCACTACAAACAATGGCATACGAGAGGAGAGACGTCTCTCTCACATCTCTCATGTTTGTTATTCTCTCCTCTCTCGAGAGTCTCTCTCTCTGTTCTTTTTCTTCTCCAAGCTGTCAAATCTCCAACCATCAAAAACAATGGCTTTTTCCACCCTCATCTGTATCAGTCTCCTACACATCTCTTGCGACGTCCTGAGCAATGTGTGGTGGTATTAACTGTTGTGCTGGAGATAGAGGCCTGCACAGGAAGTGTACGTGGGTGTACACCGGTGAGGATGGTTGAGTCCAGGCTGGCTTTAATATAAAGCCAAGGCTCTTCCTTTGGGCTGTTTATCCACTGCTCTTCTTCTTGGGCTCCTTCTTTATCCCTCATCTGTTGATCTGTTTTTCTTCTTCTTTCTCTGTTCTTAATTTGAAATCCCTTTGACCCTAACTCTCTTTCCTGTTCTCCTTGCCATTCTCGGCTTGCCCAGTGCCACGGCATGAAGATCCACTATTTTGCAATATGCAAGACACTGACATTAAAATCATAATAGTTTGATATCTTTTGTATATGGTATGAAGTGTCTGGTTAGCAAAATTTTCAGGGAGTTCAGACAGTTTACCTGTGTCTGGATTTTATGGAAGTGTAAAAATAACTTTTACTGCACATCAGTTTAATGATGATATAGTCTTAGAGCACTAAAAAGATGGATACACTCTCCAAAAAAAAAAAATGGTGCATATCAGTACATTTTGAAAGGGCCACAGTGACAGCTTCTATTTTATTTTAGTTTTATTTTCTAAGAGTGTAGATTTGCAAATGCATCTTTTTTTTCTACGTCTGCACTTATCTAGAGACATTTTTAAAAACATCTTTATCTTTATACGTTTTGACCTTATGTCAACACAGATCTGTTTGAAGACACTCTCCCATGTTTGTCATTTGGAATCTATAAAAAACTGATGACGCATGTTTAATTGTGACGCATTACTGATGAACATCTGTTTATATCAGTATTGTGTCTGTTATGTGCTGTTATGCTTTGATACTTTGTACACTTATATCATAGTCCTGCAAAAAATAACTTGCAGTTGACTCTTCGCAAGGACCCGTGCCCCTGCCTCTTAGTTACTGTTGCTAATATGCCCAACAATCCATCATGAACTGATCATCTCTTCATCTTTACTAGTTATAGCACGAAATAAACATGAATGATCAACAGAGGGTATTTTGTTTCAAATGCAGAAAGACATCGCCTGTCAATCAAACTCCCAACAAAGGTTAATTTGCTGTCCTCCGCAAAAAAGGACAGTTTAGTTTTAGACCATTTTCACATCTGGATTAAGTATCTATGGTTGTACAGCATTGCTGTACCTGTTGTTCATTTTAATAATGTTACTAAAGATAAATGTTACTTTGTACAATATCCATATTACATTCCTGCAAAGTTTTACTCACAACTGCTGTCCTGCGGCGAAAGATTAAGAATTATGTTTTTAAAGAGCATGAAATCCACCAACATTCACATCATAAATGTAGCTTGTTTTGCTCAAATAATGGCAAAAACAAATGTATTTTTCAAAGCTGGTGCAGTTAATGCAAATTATCATTCTACAATAAACAAAAGGTATTTGCCTTGTCTTCCTCACCTACAGACATCTGAGACAATGAATCAAACATTCTGCCAATAACCACACACACACACACACACACACACACACACACAGACACACTGCACTGCCCTTTATGCTGATGTGGTGTGTGTGTGTTCTGTTAATAAATAGTCCAAAGTATAAAGAAATGGTGATATGATAAGCCATATAAAGTTGAATTATACTCTTTACTATCAAAAAGAAATTCTAAATTAGCGCTTTAATTCAAAATGAGCTTAAAAAATACTTAGGAAGCTTTCACACTAGCACTTTTGGTGTGCCCCCGGATTTGTTTGACTAGAGTTCAGTTTGTTTGAATAATGTAAACATTGTTTTCTGAAATCAAGTGAGCAAGCATCCATTCATTTTGCTGTCTTGTGCAAAGTCGTTACCTACAGTAAGTAGCAAGAGGGGTAAACAGTTGTCACTCTTAAGACGCAACGTACCGTGGTTCAGAATAAAAAAAAAAAACAAAAAAAAAAACAGTATGAACACAAACCAGCAGGGGCAGTGGGAGGGGGGAGCAATCGAAACTCGGGTGTGAAACCACCCTGAAAGCTGTTTGCCTGAAAAATGTATAACAGCTGCTTGTTTGTGCTTGTGACTAAGCTGTAATTTGATATATAGAAAGAAAAATAGAAATAGACATTGTTAGCAGCCTTTTCATGTGCATTCATTCAACCGGTCTTTTTGATTTAAGCTCTTCAATTCGCTGTAATTTTCTGATTTTGTCATATTATACAAAAAGCAAAAGCATTTTGTCTCAGTTCTTTAAAAATTCTCTCATCTCTGTTCTAAGGCCCCGTCCACACGAAGTAGCGTTTCTGTGAATACGCACAAATATTTTATCGGATAGGCGTTTCGTCCGCACGGATCCGGCGTTTTCGCAAGGTGAAACCGCTATTTTTTGTAACCGGGTCCCAGAGTGGATAAATTTGAAAACGCTGTCTTTGTGTTTTCGTCTGGACGGCTAATCCGTATATTTTCTGAAACGATGACGTCATCAGCCCACATCTCCCCCCTAGTCAGACACCTCTACGTCACGTAACAGCAACAAAAACATGAACAAACACTGAACGATTGTCTTTTTATTAACTAACATTAACACTGATTAATAAATGTATTGTTCCATGTTCGTTTGTGTACCACGCGCAAGGTTTATGAGCATAGTCCAAGTCTTCTTCCCTGTTTTTAGTGTATCTCTGTGGCAGAATTACAGCGCCACATACTGGTCTGGCATGTATACTACATCATTATGCGGTTTCGTGTGGATGCAGATATTTCTTGAGACGAGGAAAAAAAAGATCGGATTGGGGTAAGCTCCATCTCTGTGTGGACGGGGCCTAAGAGGGAACTTATTTTGAGTCACTCACTTATAAGAGTGACAGAGATGAACAGAGAAAGACATAACTTGCTATCTGAACTCTGCTGTAATTCGCCATTGGCTTGTTTGTGTTCCCAGAACACAAACACTTCTTTATTATGCAAAATTCTTGGACATGCAAACAACCGACGGGTGACATTCAGTGTCCTGTAGTTTGATGGCTTGTGGTTTCGTGTCTCAAGAGTGAATGATTACTGTGAAAGACGCAAGTCGTAGAAAGAGAGAGATCAGATTGTGATTAGTCTAAACTTTTGACATAATGTATGATCCACATGACAATCTTATTTTGGCCAAGAACTGTCCATTTAGAAAAGAAGATGCCATCTTTATTTTAAATAGATGATTCCACAATAATATAAACAAATAAATAAAATGTTCATACAGTAACTTTCAAAAATGTGGTGTTGTCTTTTTCTTTTTTTGAAAGAGGCCAGTTATGCTCACCAATGCTTCATTTATTTGATAGAAAAAAAAAAAAAGTTAAATTGTGAAATATCATTACTGTTTGAAATAAAAATAAAAATTCAGTTTGAATATATACTGCCAGTCCAAAAAAAAGTACCCACCTGAATTTAACTAAGGAAATGAGACCAAAGAATGAGGTCAGCTGACTACCTGAATATACTGAATGACCAAGTTATTCCATCAATGGATTTTTTATTCCCTGATGGCACAGGCATTTTCCAATCCATCGGGCGGTCGAGTGGTTTTGAGGGAGAATGAGACATCATTTTCACGGATTGGCCACCACAGAGTCGTGAGTCTGCGCAGTGGGCCGACTCTCCCATCATCAATACAAGATATTGGCGAAAAATCTTATTGGTACCACAACAAATGTATTCTGTAATCAAAACTAAAGGTGGTGCAACAACATAAGTGACTTTTTTTTGGACAGGCAGTGTATTTACTCTAATCAGTGTTGAAAACATTTGCACTGTTTTTTGTAATATTCAGAATGTCTTTTTCTGTCACTTTCCATCAATTTAATGCATTCCCGATGAATAAAAGTAATTCATTATTTTTTTCAAAAACAAAATCTTGCTGAACCCAAACTTTTGAAGGGTAGTGTAAATAATACCACAACAGTCTAGTAAAGTGAACACTGGAGAATCTGCCCATCCAACGGTTAAAAGAAAGCTAACACCAACCACCCAGGACATACTCGCAACCACATAGCACCCACAAATGGTCAAGAGTATAACGATGCTAAAAACCGTCTTCTCTTTAGCGCTTTTCTTTCTATCTATACCCATGGTTCTTGCATTGGGTTGCACAAAAATTACACCACAAATGTATACTTTAATGCAGAGTCGCCATGAGAAAGAAAACAGCCAATCAGCTCTTTGAACAATAACGCACACACTTTACCCGACCTCGCTGAGGCTGCATGATTTTTTTTTTTTTTTTTTCAGTTTCTATCATTTAGGGAGCGCCGATGTTCCATGAATATATATTGTCCACATGGGATTCAGCTCTGCGTTGTAATAGTGTTCACATAATATATTCTCAGCTTACACCAACAAACAAAAGAAATGCACATAATAAATGCTGTTCAAAGCAGCACAATGACAAACACTTTCGAACACTAACAGCATTTATTTTTCACAGGATCAATATCTTCTTCCTTTGGGCCTGAGACCTTGAGAAAGACATTTTGCATGTAAGGGCCGCTCGCACCCCGGCCATGGTTCAGTGGAGGGGCGATGGAGCTTTGTGTTTTATCACCAAATAACAATTCAGTTTGGTTTGGAGTCCATTGTTACTAAAGAAACTGTCTTGTTTCCAGGAGCAATTAAAAATTCAACATGTTTCTCACACCAGCCGTCTTACTCTCTCTTACTTCTTGCCTACAGGTCTGTTTCAGACCACCTTGAATGCTGATGAAGGATATTACATGGTTTAAAATTAAATAAACTTATTGTCAGCTCATTTCCACAACAATTTTTACATTTATGCTTTTAGACCGAAGTGAATTATTTTAGCAACATCACTCTCTTTAGAGGAAAGTGTGCCTCCTCTGAATTTTCAAATAGACCCTTTAGTAATTCATCCTGCCATCGACATTTGGGCTTAAATTTAGTGTTTCCCGGGCGTAATTTGCCATCTCTTTGGTGTCACAGGCTGTTCAGTTCTTCATTATGTTTATTCATCTGTTTACAAACCCATTTATAATTCTACTCTGAGCTGTCAGCATGACATAAATTCCAATTAAAATTTCACAGGCCCTCAACTTCCATATTCTCTAATTAGTCTAGTGCAACAGAGGTGCCAGTCTCTGTGTTGAGGTTGGCAATAAAAGTGAACCGAGTAACATTTTCCCCTAACCTCTAACCTAAACCAACAGGGATAAAACAGAATGCAGTTTTCTCTACGCCTGTCTTTTCCAGCACCAGCATTTTATAACTTTCGCCGACACTGAGATGAGAGCATCAAGCCGTTTGAAGAACTTTTCGGCTGTTATGAAGCAAACCTAATAACCCTGTCACAGGCCTTACTGCTGTCTCTGCTATTTCACCTTTTATCACAGCAAAGTTTAAAAGAATAAAGGGTAAAAGTGAGGCATTCAGAGATGCTTGAATCTGAGAAAGGCGTGCAGACACGTGAAGCACAAAGCACAGCAATTAACAAGCCTTTATATTGTTTATAAAGCAAAAAAAAATCAGACAACCATGCATTAGTATGTGCTCAATATAAGCTGTACAAAAATAATTCAATAAATAAAAGAGAGATTTAAAATGATCCCAAAATCAATGATGTCTTTTGAAATGAAAACTAACCAGACGAAAATCGAACAAAATTCTCAGACAGTCAAATGAAGACACATTTAACTATACTACTAACAAAAGAAGAACCATTCACCATGTACTCTGGATACTGTATAGGCCTTCCAAGTTAAGACTGTTTTGTAGTGAAGGATTGATTGTTTGTGTATGGATGGAGGATAAAGTTTCTACCTAAAGGGACATGGTGATTGTGAAAACTTCAATGCTTTCACTTTCTCACTCTAAACCTTTGCATTCCTCCGAGAAAACTTTTGTGATAGAAATAATATCAGGTGGAAGGAAAAAATAATCAGTGCTTTTAGGAGCAAATTTAAAGTTTCTTAGGGAAATGCAATATACTGTAAAAAGTGGTAATCTTTCAAATGTTACGTTAAATAGCTATTTTTATTTGGTCCTTCCCCTACATTTAGGTTTTTTTTTTTTTTGGTTTAACCTTTTTTTTTTTTCAAGAGAAGGCAAAAGCTTTAAAATATAATATAATATAATATAATATAATATAATATAATAATAAAAGTATATATATATATATATATATATATATATATATATATATATACTGTAAACTAAATTTAACTTAAAAGTAAATATAACGTTTCTACTAAAAAGACAAGTCAGCTAACCACAATCATGACATTTTCTGAAATACCTTGGTGTACCCTGTTAATCCCATGCTAGGTGAATATGTTAATCATAGTATGATGCCACCAATGGACTCTTTTAGCCTTTCCTCTCCTTATATTTTGTTCTGCAGTTTTCCTTTCTGAATGCATCAAGATACATTTTTCAACTTTTGTTTAAACTTAAACTTCCAAGTCGAAAGTTTAATAGTGTAACTGACATGTGGACTGATAGTCTTGAGTAGGCTGGCATCAGAATATCTGACGACACTACCCCACAATTTTCATCATACTTTCAATATTCTCTCTGATACTCACACCGCCGCACTTTCTTTTATCTGTCATCCTTCCTCCCATCCATTTAAAGTGCAGTCAAATGAATGGAGCCGCATCCCTGTGTATGAGCAAAAAAGTTTGTTTTTCTGTCCTTGAGATGCCCACTTCAATTCAGTTACGCTTAAAACAGTTACTTAATAGGATACACTCATTTAATAATCTTTTTTTTTTCCTGGCGGCAAAATGGCTGAGCTTTTGCTATACAATATTTAGATAAATAGCCCTCGAGTAATGAAGACATATGGTTTTTGACTGAACGAATGTCACAGGTAATGTTGGGAGGAAATACAGTGGTACAATTGATTTCATAATAGCGGACTTACGCACTGGCCTTGTTAGTAGTGTGTCTGTTATGTGTGTGTATGTGTGTGTGTGTGTGTGTGTATAGGAGGGGATGTGATTACGGTCTGCCAAGCCTGCCAATAGCATGTATTTAGCTGAGCCGAAGAGTGGGTGCACATTGGCTGCATGTCTGGCGGCGATGTACGTTGACGCAGTGGAATGCTGAGTATTTGGGTGACAGTGGTGGGTTTCTGGACCCAAAGTTGGCTGGTTGGCATGGCAGATTGCATCATTGGGTCTATCAGTTTTAGCTTCCATCTAACGTTACAACCACTTAGTATCATCACTCAGACCATTAGCGATCACATTCCTGTATAAAATCACTCCCTGTCTCGGTTAAGAGGCAGAATGTTTTAAAACGCTGCAGTGTTTTAAGTGGACATCTTATGCTTTTAAGGGTTTCATATCAGAAAAACACAGTCGGATGAATTTGGTCTTTAGCGAAGCCCTCTGATTTCATTTCAACAAACTCCATAAGAATTAACACATGCTCCCAGTCTAACTTCACTGTTTTATGTTGGAAGGATGAGGGCAATTAGCATGTTTAAAGGGACAATATGAAACTGTTAAACTGTAATGACATCTTTGGAGAAAAGATTTGAAAATGAATAACAGGTAAAGAAGATAAGGCAGCAATGTCAATGGATTTGAACATGTAAAAACACAATGTTTAGTACTATTTATACACTATAAGAGAATGTATTGGTATTTTAAATGAATTTGATTCGCTTTTATCTTTATATTTGTATAGTTTCCATTTGAAAAAAAAATGTATAAAATTGCATAAAAAGCATTGAACATTTGACATTTTTAATCTTAAATATTGATATTTAGGTTTAATTTATTTTTATTTCGGTTTTAGTTATAAGTCAACTTATTGCATTTCAGTGGCTAAGGCAACATTAATTATATACATGCATATACTTTATTATTATTATTATTATTATTATTATTTTAGTGACCAATAACAGTGTTGGCACATTAACACATTCCATTTCCATTCCATTTTATGAATGTAAATGTTCACTCATAAAAAATATAAATAAATAAAATGATGCAGTTGTTCAGTAAGCTGTCGATTTCCCGAGCGACAGCAACGGTTTGGAGAAGCAAAGGAACATTTATGCAAACAAGCAGCAACACAATGCAGTTGCTAACAATGGGTGCACAGAAAGCAATCTGCCGATTGATACTTGGAGACCATGACAGGGTAGGAATGCCAACTAGAAACCTTCAGCACAGCAACCTGCATCCATTAAGTGAATGTGAATAAACATATCACTTTAACTTTGACAGGCTTCATTGTTATACTAATATTGCACTAGTTTTTTTATGGGTGTGAACGTAAGTTGATATGTATTAAGAATGTGATTTTCAGTTATCATCAAGATTAAATCATACATGATTGTTATTACACGTTCCTTATTTCAGCTCTGAAGCTTCAGCCAACTATTTGGAGAATGATTCTCAGTAAACAGTCGTTAACCTCTCTCTCTCTACCCTCCCCCCATCTCTCTTTCTTTTAAACCGAGTCTGGAAACAGTGACATTTAGAGTAAATCAACACTTATGGATATATAAATAATAAATGAACAGAAAACAAACAAGCTGTGGGATGAATAATAACTATTAAAGTGTTTGCCACCTCAGGGTAACAGGCCCAATTAATATTTATTAATTAAAAGAACCCTGATGATTGCATTTCTGTGCCCACAGACTACACAAAAATCTGTGAATTAGTGTGCGACCAAACAAGGCATCAATACAGTCTAAATGCCCGCGACAGAAAATAAGCATTAAAAAGTGCAGTGGCTGTATAATTAATCATTACGATTTCCCTCAGGGATCTGTAGTTCTTGGAACAGCGTGTGTTCGCTGCAGTATGCAGACCGGCTGTATTTCTAGTAGATGTCATTGCTGATCTTTCTCTATTTTATTGCTGCCATTCTGCCATTCCATTATTCTGTTTCACAATCGCCAGACACACCGAGGTTTCCACAGTGCTCACAATCTGTCTGAGCGCAAGTCGTTTTTTCAAAACGCCGCCCGTGAAATATTCATTACGATACATCTGCTTTTAGTTTCTCTCTTCAAAACTTCTCTAAAAGAGTTTTCCGAGGACTGGTTTCGACAAAATTAGGACAACTAGGGCGCCCCTGAGCCAACTTCCAACATCTTCACCCTCTCCATCTATGCCCTCCTTTGCATTGTGCTCTGTCCGGTGATGGCTGCACATGCCAGAGAGACTCGGTGGGTGTCTGTGAGCGTGAGGGTGGTCTGACGGACGGCGGTGTACTCTTTCAGATGCATGACACAAGCACAAAAAGAAAGGGAGCAGAAAGGAGGTGAGGAGGGGTGCGCCATCAGGGATCAGTCTAATTTGCACAGCACTGCTTCTCTTTGATAAAGGGTGGCGAGAGGGAGTGTGGTGCATCTGTAGGGTTCCTGACTGCCTGTGTGCCGGGAATATCCATCGCTCATTCAGGACTTGTTGAAATACAAAGAAGCATCAGGAGAGCACAAAAGGAGAGAGAGAAAGTTACCCCAGGAGATAAATACAGATTGCTTCTCTTGACGTTTTAATGGTACATTGACTGTCTATAAAGATCTGGGGCCTGATTCACTAATTTACTTTAATTATTCTTAACTGCTACTTTATTCTTTTTTTCTAAACTAAGAACAAAGATAGGAATATTTTATATCCTCAAAAGCATTTCTTAAATAGTTCACCCAAAATAATAGTTTGCTGAAAATGCACTCACCCTCACACGATCATCAAATCCATCACTGTTCTACAGTGTTTAATGTTTAAGGTTCAATTCTGAAATATGCTTCCTCCGGTGACAAAGTCCATCTCTTGTTTTAGTCTCACATCAGAATCCACTAACATATTTGTTTAAAACTTTTTTTGGATTGTTTTTGTTTGTAGATTGTGCTTGGTCTGTGCATATTTCTCTCCTGATTCAGACTGGAGAAACTAATATTATGGATAGTGGACTCATATTTTAGCCAGAAGCAATGGTTTTCATTCACAAATGTCTTTTTGTTTCTTACAAACACACAGCTTTTCACTTCACCAGTCAACTGATGGACTGGAGTGGTGTGGATTACATGTGGATCATTGTGATGTTTTCATCTATTGTTTGGACTCTCATTCTGACGGCACCCATTCACATCAGAGGATCCACTGGTGAGCAAAAGATGCGATGCTGCATTTCTCCAAATCTGTTCTGATAAAGAAACAAACTGATCTACATCTGGGGTGGCCTGAGGGCGAGTAAACTTTCAGGAAACCATTCCCTTAAGTAAGAATTTGAATCAATAAAAAAGAATGTTCTTAAAAATCATCATAAATAACTCTTACATTTAGGATAAATTCAAAAATGTCTTAAATATTGCATATCACAACATACAACATAGTTGTGAGCATCCATACACATGATGTAGACCACAGGAAGGACAGAGCAGCAAATGAATGCAACTGATTGCACCATCTTGGGACAGACAATGAAAAATTACAGTTTAAAATACACAGCCCAGCACCACAAATATGACACCGGCTGAGTGCTGAACTCCAGTCAAGCCAGTCGAAATGAAATTTGCATGCAGATGTATTATTATTTGAGGCAGTGCACAAATCTTGACATTTTTTTATTAGGAAAAAAAGTTGTTTCTCAGAAGAGAATTTTCTTATGAGAATGTTTCTTAGGAAATTTCTTTAAAAGATTTTCATGAATCCTTCCCTCTTTTCTGGACCTTCATCTTTAATTAAAGTGCATTGTGGGAAAGTTTTTCCTCCTTCCACACAGATAGCTTTTAGAGCATGAATGTGGAACATCAGACCCTGAGAGACATCCAGCCACATTGTGATGGCAAAATATCTCCACTTCTATTCTCACAAATGCTCACAGGGACCGAAGCCAATGACAAATGCATAAATGGGATGCATTATTTTTAGTCTAACTTTCATAAGAAAGCACAGAGCAGGTATTGAGATGCCCAGCATCTAATAAAACTCAGATGAAAGCTTGATCCGCTGCTACTTTTACCTAGGTGCTTGATAATGTATTTGAGTGCATTTAAATTTATGAATAATTGATGGTGCGAGTGGTTCAGGAAATGTGTGTTGGTTTACATAGTGTAAGCTACACATGTCAGGGAGCTTGCTTGTGTATAACATAACAGAGAAATGTAAGCCAGTGTTACTGCATTACTGTAGTCCTGCTTACCCCTGTCTCTATATGATACTGATTCTTAGACACATACACACATGTACAGAACATATCCCCTGACTGCTGGTCTGGTTCTAAACCTCTGCTGCATTTATTGGATCAAAAATATAGTAAAAACAGTAGTTTTGTGAAATATCGGTACAATTTAAAATACCACTTTTCTATGTGAATGTATTTTAAAATGCAATTTACTCAAGTGATGCAAAGCTGAATTGTCAGCATTATTACTCCAGTCTTCAATGTCCCATGATCCCTCTGAAATCATTCTAATGTGTTGATTTGCTGCTCAAAGAAAAAAAATTATTATTGTGAACGTTGAAAACAGGTTTGCTGCCTAATATTTTAATGGAAAATGTGATACATTTTTCCCAGGATTCTGTAGGAAGCAGCCTAGAGAGTACTATAGAGTATGACATTAGCATGTTGCTAAGCTAATGGTGTGATACTATAGATGCATCCCAAACAGCATACTACAGTATGTGCTATTCTGTGCTGTTTTGTAGTATAAATAGTGCGAGTAGTTTAAGTTAAATGTAAATTTTCACACTGAAACATTTTAAATACCTGGATGATGCACTTAAATAACAAAAAAAAAAAAAATAAAAACAGGTGTGGAATGTTGGAAACTTTATGCACTCAACTGTTGCAGCTTTAGGCTACGTCTACATTAATCTGGATGCATTTGAAAATGGCATTTAAAACACTCTCCGTCCATAGTAGTGTTTTCAAGCGTTTTGTAACCTTTATCTCATCCACACTGAAACATCAGAAAGCATTAAATTAGCTTTCTGCGCATGCGCCAAGTCTCAAAAAAGCTCACTGCAGATGATACACAAGGAAAAGACATGATATGTTGAATAATTATGAAAAACAAAAAAAACAGGTCACACACAAAATCTAAAATGCTACTGCCCTCATGTTTTGCCACAACTAGCAATTGCAAGTCAATTTGCTTTCACCTTTGCAGGACTGTGATATGAAGAGTGTACAAAGTAACACATCTGTAGCAAGAGTGTGAAAGTGCATAGCACATAACATTCACAATACCAGTATAAACGCGGATATTTATTGGTATAATATGCGTCAGATGACTAAAATTGCATCATCATTTTCAAAAGCCTCAGTTTTCACAGTTTTTCAAATTTATCCACTTTGGAGAGCGTTTGTAAAAAGATCAGTTTTCTTTGATTAAAATGCCATTTCATGTGGACTGAAGGCCAAAACGGAGAGAAAAAGATGCGTTTTCAAACAAAAATGTAATAGTGTGTGGACAAGGCCTTAATTACATAGCGTAGTGGGAGGGGCTATCAGACTTATGCTAAATGACAAAATATCCTTATATTTGTTCATTCAGCACGGAAGTATATCCTTATAAGTGTAGAGTGCATAATATTCTGATACAACTTATAATAAACATAAAAATACAGGCTACATACATACAAATATTAGGTAAAATCATTTTGTGAACGGTACATTCAACGTTTTATCGTCATTCCTTGTTTCACCTGCCCTCTTGGACTTCTACTTTTTTTTTCTAAGCTCGCTTCATTGCATTTTTGGGACTGACTTTTTTTTGCAAAGGATTCAGTAGATGTGATGTTGTCTAATGTTTGGCTAAAAGAAGGTATCTTGGGCCAATTCAGACAGATCAAAGATTTTGCTTTGAAAAACAGGATGGCGGGATGATGGGATGTTTTTGAAAAGTTCAACTTGATCACTGCAGTTTTTGGAACGCCATGTCATCTGTGAGACTCGAGTGCAACTGTCAAACACATCCGTCTAGCAAATGTTTACATTGAAAAACAATGGAAAAGTATTGCAATAGAATGGAATACTGCCTTCTGTGTGGACGACCCCTTAGGAGGCAGTATAAATGAGTTGCCTGCTTTTTGGAGCAGTCTTCGAGTCTGCTAATGCCTTAAAATGTTGCCTAAGCAGGCAGTTCAATCAGTTTTGAAGCACTGTGTGTTCATACTGCTCCAGTTTCAGTGGTAGCGTTATCCTCGTCTCTCAGTCAAATAGCACATCAGATTTCAGCCAGAAATTTCTTCATTTGACTTTCGTGACAAATAAACTGGCTTCCTCCGGTCTGAGGTGTGTGTTTGAGGTTCTGAGTGTGTATAATTAAAGGAGAATGCGTGGGCTCGTTTCTGTCTGGGATGCTTATTTGAGAAAACGGGACAGGAACTGAGGATTCATTTGTTTGGAACTCAGTGTCTACAATAGAGAGCTGGGATTCACTTACACACACACATTTCTCTTTTCCACTCCTCTTTATTTCATCATCTCCCCTCAGCCGTGTCTCCATATCTATCTGCCTTATTATTTTCTCTTTCCCTACTATGTCTCTCTTCTGTTTCTCTGACGTGGTTGTGGTAACCTTCTCAATGTCAGTTAGATAACAATTACAATGTCAGTTAGTGTACAATTTTATTTGTGGCAGCTCCACCCTATTAACTTTCTCAAGTTTGAGCAGGGTGTGTGTCATTCAACACACACCCTCTTTCACTTTCTGAGAGAGTTGGCCTTGGTTAACGGTTGTTTTCTCCTCTGTAACAGGTACAGACAGATCACTGGAAAATGTTTGTAACCGTCCGATTGCAGACTGCAGTCCTTCTTCACTTGCATTTTACAGTAAACCCGAGATTATCTCTGCCTAACCAAAACCATGCTGTTCTCAGAAGCTCCAAGCACATCACTGACACAATTTCTGGTCCTGCCTGGGGAAGAAATCTGGTTCTGTGGGGTCACATTTGAAGTAACACTTGAAGTCTCTCGCTTGCACATTTTCTTATCCTTCAGTTATTTAATGTCATCTCAAAGGCATTCGACTGGTTTTATGTCTTGTGATGTTCGATTGTATAGCTGCCAAAAGTGTCAGGAGCAGACTGAAGGGTGTGCCGAAGATGCTTTATTATTTTTGGGTTAATCCTGGAAGCTGTTTGGATTAAAGTTCTGCTTTGAGTCTTGGCATGTTTATGGGCAAATTCTTTAAATACTTTAGTTATAAGGGAAAGATGGTAACACACACACACACAAAAAATAATAAAAATAAAAAAAAAATATAATAATATAATATATATATATATATATATATATATATATATATATATATATATATATATATATATAAATTTTAAATAATAAATAAATAAATGTTATTTATGCATACATTCCCATATTATTGTTATTATTATTATTATTTTTATCTCATTAGTACAATAAAGTTGTCATGATCATGGACTTTTGTTGTGTTTCTTTCATTTCCTTTTCTCTTGTTTAATTCTGTTCCTTTGACCTAGTTCCTGTCTTCCCTAGATTTAATTAGTTCACCTGTGTCTTGTTTATTATCCTCGTTTGGCCCATGTATTTAAGTTACTCCTTTTCATTTAGTTGTTGCTGGGTCTTGAATGCCTCGTGTATCTCTACCTGCCCTGTCTGGACTACCTTCCTGTGGATTATTAAAGCCTGTTTATTTGTTAATTCTTATCTTCATGTCCATGTATTCAACACAGTTGTGTGACAAAAGTAATAATAAAGTAATAACATCAGTTAACACGAACCAGCAATTAAAGATACTACTAAAGCATTTATTAATCTTAGTTGATGTTAGTTTCAGCATTGACTAATACATTATTAAAATCTGTTCATATAATTTAATGGACATAACAAATAACGATTGTATATTTATTAACCAGCATTAACAAGATTAATAAGTACTGTAACAAATACAATGCAATTATTTTTTTTATATAATTATAAAAAAACTACATAAGAAAATATAAGAAATAAGAATTTCAATAAGAATGGAAATGTGATTTCATATTTTAGTCTCTTTTTTGCAGACATTGTGACACTTTAGGCCACAAACATACTTTGCCAGATCTGCTGACATTCAGTCATTGTTGTCTGAGAAAACAATCAAGAAATCAAAGATTGCATTTGTAATTTTTTTCCCCTATATGCTAATACTTCTTGTGCATACATCTAATTTTCTCTTTTAGCTCCTGCTATTTATCTCTCCCTCTCATACTTAAATGAAACCCTTTCATCTGCAATCAGAGGCCTCTGACGTCTCTTTAGCTGAGGTTTCTCCTGAGGGTTCAGCAATATACTGTTCTTGGTAGTAATTTGTGAGCAGTTTTGTATAATTATAATTCATCCTTGTAGATGCAGTTGATTGGAGTGGCAGAGCTATAGCCTGAAGCTATTGGGGCAGAACCTGCTCTGTTTGGCAACAATGATAACGAATAATGAATATTATGGTTACAGAAAATGATGTAAA